>NC_051177.1:74833574-74947850 GCF_013339695.2 Rhipicephalus sanguineus | reverse complement strand
TTTCGGAGTGGGAATGGGCTACGTTCTTTCATTCCGAGGAATTGAAAGGAATGTAATTTCGGCAAGTCCTAATTCCCCGGAATGGAACTGGAATGGTATGGAGGCTACCATTCCGCAACACTGCCAAGTTCCCACCCACTGCAAAATGCTCAGCCATAATTCCTCATCGTCATCAGCTGGAGCACAAAGTGCACTGACTTATACAGATGTGTAGCGGGTACCACGTTTCTCCAAAAAATGACGAAAAATTGCATAGTAGGAACTACGATACTTGAGAAAAATTAGGATGATTTATGGCGTAGTGGGTACCTTGTATGTGTACTTGTATTAGTTGCCCCAAGAGAATCTACAAAGTCGCTCTTCCAGCTTTCGCTGTGACTGTGCTGCGTGTTCCCCGCAGGCCTGGCGATCTTTTTATCAGAACAGCGGTCTCGGATATCAGAGAGTACACTCAGTGACGTGCTGCTTCTGAGGTCGTGCTCCCTCCCTTTACACAACGCATTGAGCCCACTAAAAAAATCGTATTTGTCTTTTGAGAAAATAAATACTATGACTTTGAAATTAAGACTGTTTTGTGCAAGTTGGTAGAATTCGTGGTAGAGTTGCTTCCGCTCCTCTGAAGAACGTGTTTTACCCTTGTCCCACTTTCCCAAAGAGGAGGACAAGTCACTACATCACAAATTCAATGTTCTTTATGATTACCTTAACTTCAAGTTTTTGCGCAAAATACCGTTACTAACCGTTACGGAACATTTTTTTTTTTCGTTCCGGAACAGAAACGGAACGGAACTTTTTGCGGTGGAACGAAACCAGAACCGAAACTAAAAACATTTCGTTCCGACACCCTGGTTTCTCTACTAAGAAGGCTGCCTACCTGCAAAGGATTGTGTCTGTTCCTAATAATCTTTCTTTCTCTCTCTACCTCTTTGTCAACAACGATGAGTTTACAGAGAGAGAGCGCAAAAAAAGCTCAGCATCGTTATACTACAACTGAAGTATATATCTATCATACACATTTGAATTTATTTTCGCCCTCTGCTGTAAGTAGCCGCTGCCAAAAAACGCCAGGGCCTGCGCTTGCACAACCGCAGCACAGTCACAGTGAAAGTGGAAGAGCGGCCGTTTCTAGAGCCCGTTGTAAGCTCTCTTGGGGCTACAATACAAGTACATTAGAAAGGTACCCACTACGCCATAAATCACAATTTTTATGAAGTTGGGAAGCGCCCTACTACAGCCATTATTCGTCATTCTGCGCAGAAGCGAGGCACCAGCTACACGTCTGTAAGGCATTATGTGCACTTTGTTGACGCGACGACTGATGACGATGAAGAAATTATGGCTCAGCCTTTGTAATGGGTTGGAAGCTTTAAACGGCCACCAGTTATGTAATTTTACCATGGGTGATGCCCGGTCGCTATTTCCCTCTCCCATCATGATGTATAACATACGTTGACGTGGGAGAGAGACGGGGGGGGGCGAAGAAACTTTACTGAGACCTCGAAGCAATGGATCATGCGCTTGGGCTCCCTTGGCAACCAATACAAGTGCACTGCGAGGAACCCACTACGCTATAAATCATTGTAATTTTACTGAGACCCCGAGGGAAATGGATCATGCGCTTATGGCTTCCTTGGCAACCAATACAAGTGCACTTGCGAGGAACCCACTACGCTCTAAATCATTGTAATTTTACTGATACCCCGAGGAAATGGATCATGCGCTTATGGGCTTCCTTGGCAACCATACAAGTGCGATGAAACCACTACGCTATAAATCATTGTAACTTTTGAGAAGTAGGGCAGCAGGCACTGTGCCATTCTACGGAGAGCCGTGGTACCTGCTAAACACATGTAAGGCATTATGCGCACTTTGTTGATGCTGTGCCTGATGACGACGAAGAATTATGGCAGAGCCCTTTGTAATGGGTTGGAAGCATTCAGCAACCTACTCGTTGCGCAATTCGCATTTGTGTGACGCCTGGTTACAGAATTCGCGTAGTGCGACGCTTGGGCTATTTTACTCTTTCTACCACGCTATATTGCATATGCCAATGTGGTTCCTTCCCGACATGAAGCCTGTATAGGACCTTTTTGCAAAGCAGTTTCAGGCACCGGCATGGCTCAGAGGTTGAATACTGGGCTCCCACGCAGAGGGCCAAGGTTCGAACCTCGTTCCATCCTGGAATTTTTTCTTATTTCGTTTTTTTTTCCTATTTCGAGCGATACTGGTTACGGACACCGGCGGCGGCCAGCGGCGGCGGCGGCGGACAACTACGGCGCCGAAAACGGCCGGTGAAATGATCTCATAACAGCTTTCGCTGTAATTTGATTGTCGGGCAGCCTTCTTAAATTACGTCCAGA
Organism: Rhipicephalus sanguineus; assembly: GCF_013339695.2. Classification (NCBI taxonomy): domain Eukaryota; kingdom Metazoa; phylum Arthropoda; class Arachnida; order Ixodida; family Ixodidae; genus Rhipicephalus; species Rhipicephalus sanguineus. The sequence goes on along the minus strand of NC_051177.1, from coordinate 74,945,490 downwards.
AAGAGACGCTGTCTGGCTACTTCCAAAAGAAATGAGGTATTGTTCAGCACAGTCATGTGCTGCTTATGTACACACTTCATTTTAACGCAGCGAGTTTTCGCAGACTTGTGAAGTCGCGTAAACAACTGGAGGCGATTTTATGGGACATTGAAAATTTTTGACGAATAGCGAAGAAGCAATGACAAACAATACGCCGCATTGAAAATGGTTCATTTTATTATTTTTTACGTAGTCATGCGTACGCGGTAATTACGCGGTGGATCACTTACGCGTCATTTGTTGCGTCCTTTTACGAGCAGGTGCTGTGAGCATGACCTAGATAATTTCGACCAATGATTAATAGCTAACGACCTATACGGAAGGAAACAATGCGGGTTAGTTTAACGTTATCATCGCCCACATTTGTTTCCAGGAAAATTTCAGCTTACACAGTGTCCGTAGGCTATTTACTTGGAGGAACCGGAGGGGAGGAGTAATGGGCCACTTCACCGCTTTTCCGTTCACCCCCCACCCGAGCTGGGAAAAGTAGGAGGGCAAGGAACGACACCTAGTATATAAATTGTAGTCATTTATATTCTTATAACTATACACAACCTGTTCAATGTGGTTTGCTTAAGTATTAATCGACTGAACTTGGTCTTCTTCTTAAGAAAGACTTTATATTAGAGGGCTCTAACAGTAAAAAAATTGGCACTCGGTTTATCGTGAAGACTTCTGCGAAGTACCTTGCTTTGTCAGCCACATGTTTTGTTTATAAGTGAGAATTTAAGGTAACTAGAGTCATAGCAGGTTCTCCATACTCATCGTATCTGCAATGCCAAACTAAGACTTGGAAGTTTGCTGATGGAATGCTCAGATGATCAGGATAAATTTGGGTGTACTTTTAAAGCTTCATGGTAATATTTCCAAAATGTAATTAAACACTGCTGTATTGTTGCGGTATAGGGCGGCCCGGCCTGTACAACCTGTTTGTGCACATCTTCCCTTCATTTGCCGCCACGGCTGCGATCGGCGCTGACTAACACTCCTAGGTTTAAAATTCCCATATATACCCTATAAAGTGGACGGAGAGATGGACCGCCGCCGTAGCTCAGTGATAAAGCATCGGACGCGTTATTCGAAGGTTTCAGGTTCGGTCCCTGCCGGCGGCAAGTTATGGTTTTCGTCCACTTTACTTCTTCACATGTATATGCCAATTATTACGAATAAAATCCCGTATACTTGCCTTGGCATTATTGTCTGTTAGTTCTCATTAATATTGTGTCTAAATAAGAAAAACGAGCCCTTAAAAAAGCGATCTTATATATATATATATATATATATATATATATATATATATAATATATATATATATATATATATATATATATATATATATATATATATATATGAGTGTGTGGCAGGACAGAGTGAGCGACGCCAGCCCCCCCACTCGCGAACGAGTTGGTACGCCCGCTGCGTCAGAATCATGTCTTAGAGTTTAATTTCATTGTGTGTTAAGTGGTTAGGCTGCTTTACATTCACCAAGCACCTAAATGAGTACAAGCGCAGGGACCGGCTTCACCGGAATAAAGTCGGTACAAGTAAACGCCTATGGACAGACAAATAGCGTGTCAAAATCAGGAGAAAAAAAAACTACAAGCTCTGATTGCGCAGAAGGGCTCTTGCTGATCTCAACTTCCAATATTGATCTAGGGCAGCGCTACTCTGTTTGCGGTGCGTGATTACAGGTCTTTTTTGTTAAGACTTTGTACTTCAGTAAAAACAGCGTAACGTTAGTAACCCAAAGCGCGTGGTAAAAATGTTGGGAGTAGGAAAGCGCGGTCAGTTGCATGAGGATTTCGAAGAAGATATCTCCCGAGAGACGCCGCCTTTATTAGCCGCTCTTACGTCGCGGAAAGTTTCCCGCGCCAGCTGGGCTTTGTTCGAAATTTATTTCGTTTGTATGGGGGATGGCTGATTCTTTCTTTCGCGACGGGAGCTATCGTTTCACTGTGCAATTTTTCGTACTTTTTTATTTTCCCCCCGCAACTTTTATTTATTCGTTTCTTTTCCTCGACTGCTGTAGCCAGTTGAGCGTGCGAAGCCTAAGCCCGGCTGTTATGGCGTAAAAATCCCGAGTGCTTTTTCGAGACCGCGGAGCGTAGCGAGAGAGAAAGCGAGAGCTTCGAGTTAAGCTCAACAATAGATACCAAGTCAGCGAGATTGCTTGCGTGCCTTCACATATTGTTCCCGGCCAGATGCAGGCCCTATATATCGAACGCCACGACGGCACTCAGGACTGGGCTTCACTCGCGAAGGGCCAGGCATCATATTGGGAAAATGGTAGCGTCGGTACAAGGGAGACTCGCCGATGCTGACTGGGAGGCTATAAGACAAGTTGGCTAACGAAACAGGGCTGAACTGGACGACAAAACGGAACCGAAGGAGTTAAAAGCGGCCGCACGGTCTTGCTTTCTTTCTCTTCCGTGAAGTAAAAGCTGTCCGTTCTGGTGCGCCCTGTATATGATATACCGGTCGGCGCGTCTCTTTTGAGCGTGAGTGGTCACGCCAGATCAGATAGAGAGCACGGTGGTTAGTGGGTCCTATATTTGCCTTAACCGAGACGCCGCTCTTTCGTGGCAGCCAGCGCGCCTACTTCCCGTTTCATGGCGCTGGCTTCTGGCGACATAAGGATGTAGCGGAGAGATTGACTTCTCGTGACCCCAAAACAGCGCCATGAATGGTGTGAAAGTGTGACAAATAAAGAAAATTTTATAAAAATGCGCTAATCGTTTAGTTAATGTCTGTATAGGTTGGATAGGCTAATGGAGATTAAGTGCAGAAGAAGTTTAGTGAGTTGCTTGAATACGTGGAGCAAGGTTGTAACTGCGAAGAAACAAGAAGAGACAGAAAGAACGCCAACTCACAACTCACAATATTGTGAAGCCTTCAGAAGGAGGAGGAATAAACTTTTATTGAGACCAGCAATTTGTTTGGCTGGGCCTAGGCCTCCCACCGTGGGAACGTCGAGGTCTTGCCTCTCCGCCGCCTCGCGGCCTGATGGGTCGCCCAAAGCTGGTCGTCGAAGTGGGAGCGCGCAGGGCGGCATGCCGTCTCGACGAGAGGGTCTCGGTGTTAACGGACGGGTACTGGTGGTTACATTCCCACAGCCTATGCGGGAGCGAGGCGACCTGGGTCTTGCATACCTTACAGGTGTGGTTAGGATAAATGTCTGGGTATATCTTGTGGTATCGATGTAGTGACGGGTACGTGTTTGTCTGTAACAGGGGAGGGTGGTTGCCTGTGCCTTGTTTAGTTTGTGATGAGGGGTGAGGAAGGTTCTTCTTTCGAGGTAAATGCTTTGGTGATGTCGTTGTAGCTGGTGAGGCGATCGCGTTCCGCAGGTACACCTGCGCTGTCCTCCGGCACGGTTGACCAGGCCTCGTGCTACGGAGTGTGCGACTTCGTTGAGGTTGGTGAGGTGCGGATGAACGTCGCCGGCATGTGCTGGAGTCCAGACGAGCGTGATTTGGTTTATCTGCTGAGTGAGGGGCGTGATGTAGGGTGCGTAATGCATGGTAGGTGATGCCGAGTTCAGTCAGAATGTGCCGACACCGTTTCTCTGTGAGGGTGAGGCGCTCCAGATGAGCCTGACGCTGCGCTTCGATTAATTCGTCGAGGATGTTATGGAGTCCTAATTGGAGAAGAAGTTCTGTGCTGGTGTTGTTGATAGTCCGAGGGCAAGCTTGTAGGCTCCGCGAATGATGATGTCCAGCTTAGTTTTTTCTGCTTTGTACCAGGTATGGAAGGCGGCGACGTACGTGATGTGGCAGATAACGAACGAGTGAACCGAGGCGGATGAGGCTTTCTTCCTTCATGCCCTGCCTTCGGTTTGTCACCCGCTTTAACAGCCGCGACGTTTTGTCCGTCTGTCGGAGGATCTTGGAGATAGCCGTTGAGTTCGCACCGTTGGCTTCGATGGTCATGCCAAGGACCCGATGGTGGAAACCACGGGTATGGGGGCCACCGTTCCCTGTGTGAAGCTGGATTTCTTTCTGGAAACTTAGTTGTGAGTTGGCGTTCTTTCTGTCTCTTCTTCTTTCTTCGCAGTTACAACCTTGCGCCACGTATTTCAAGTAACAATGCACCAACTAGCCCAACACAACGTACTGTTAAGTTTAGTGAGCCCGTGGACAATTAATTAAAAACTAATGATGACGGTCTTTAGAGATTGAAAGCTCGGAAACGTGCCCAATAGTGGCGCCGTAAGAGAACATAGAAAAGAGGCATTCGGTGGGTACGTGGTACCTAAGTGTTGGAATAGGTAGGAGTATATATACACGAGTAATACTTATTCAGTGTCCCATTAGGCTGTACAATGCATATAGCTTTCGCTGCAAATAGAGCTAGGAAGACAGAGTTAGGGGAGGTAGGTACAACAGTAGACTAGAACAGTGTAGGTACAGCACTAGACTACAGTAGTATATTGCACCCTTGGTATCGGTGGAGGATAGGGAAAGGGTGACTTCACTGAGTGCTCCTGCGCTTAGCGTGCGCCGCTGCAATCCGTTCTCTTGGCGGCGCTCGTGGCGCCGGCTGCACCATGAGTACGCTCTGCTGATCTTACGTCACGCGCTCGTCAGGCGCCTAGCGTGCGCTTCTCACTATTCTCTCGTGAGGGCGCTTGCATCGGAGCCTCCTTTCCTTCCTCCTCTACTCTCCTCTGGTTCGACACTCGCTTGCGCCGACGCGTTCGGACTCGTCAGCAGTCGCCTGGCCGGATACTGTCTGTATGTATGACTGCGTACCTGAACGAAAGTGCCTTTTGAGCGTACATAGGTTATTATTTTTTCACGTACTATCGCGCTCAGTATGAGCTAATCATGCGAGCGCGTGGCCAAGCGCTATGCAAGGTTGTACAGTGGCGCCGATCATGGCATATTTTCGAGTTATCGGGAGAGAGTTTGGCTGCTCGTGCGAGCGCTCGTCGCCCCCACTTGTTTGCTCTCACCCTCGAAGTTATCATTTTGGAGGCTGATATCACCGCAGTGCAAAACGGGGGCGAGGGTGAAAGCAAGTGGAGGCGATGCACGCTCGCAGGGACAGTCAAAGTCTCTCCCGATAACTCGAAAATATGCCATGATCGGCGCCACTGTACAACCTTGCATAGCGCTCGGCCACGCGCTCGCGTGGTGTAGCTCATACTGAGCGCGATAGTATGTGAAAATATTAACATAAGTACTCTTAAAAGGTACTTTTAAAGCTCAAACTGAGCGCGATAGTACATGACGCGCAACACTTAGGGCACAGGAGCGTACGCATTACTCGAGCGAATTAAGGCAAGTAAATGTTATATAAAAATATTCTCGCTGGCAGAGCATAAATCGTTGATGAAATCCGAGATAACCAAATTAAAGAACCGTATGTATATATCTTATGACGTAATAATAACCAACGAAGCATTTCAGGACTGCGCTGTACTTCGGATTTTTACTACGTAAACATATCTGTTGTTGTATTTACCCATGTAAAAGCATCTCTGGTATGTTTACTGTTGACCCTGCAAGAAAAAAAAGGGGGCGGAAGCCTCGTCAGCAACAATGCGCGCTTGTTTGTTTTTATAACTCCATCAATATTCTAGGAGAACATCTAAAAACGTGTATTCTCAGCTCGTAGCACATATAGCGAGCCACGTATAAACAAGCACGAAGAACCCTGTCACAAGCACAATCCCAGGCGCCCCCTTCAAAGCGATGAGCACAGCTATGGTTGAGCGCACAAACCCGGAGGCCGTTAAAGGAAACTCCGAAGGGTTCCCCTGTGAGCCCACATACAGCCCCCTTCTTGTTTGCTGTAGGTGCCCGTTTGAACCGGTGCTTCAATGGCTGCCAATGTTGCGTTGGTCTCGAGACAGCCCTAAAGCAAATTCCTAGCCCTTAGGACAAAGAAACCGTCACTTCGTCTCTCTTTCTTTAGCCTCTTCCTCGAATCAGCTGCTTTTAATTGCTCTATATATCGCCTGTCTTTTTAGCTGTTTCCCTTATGGCACAACTTCCGCTTGCGACTGCTTCTTGATTAGTTGCTTTCACTGTTTTTTTATGTGGCTATCGCATCCCTACTGCTTTATGAATACATCCTGAAAATCAGTTATATTACAGCAACAATCATAACGCAGCCAAAAGGCAATGAGAACTATGGCAAGCATATGTCGAATTAAATTTCACTTAATCGAATCCTGCAATGATAGAGAGAAAAACGAATGTGGGCGAAAAGACGACGGGCCACAGGTGGGAGATAAACCCACGCCTTTGCATTTAGAGTACCGTGGTGTCAGGTTTGAGCTACCACAGGTCGGTTTTCTAGAGCGCCTTATTGGGTGCTTGTGTGTACTTGGAGGAAACAGGAGAGAGAGGAAAGGCAGGGAGGGTAATCAGTTCAGAGTATCCATTAGTGTAGGTAGCGCGAAACATTATTAAAGACAGATACAATAAGGACAAACTACCAGCTGTGTCCTTGTACCTGTCCTGAGTAAATTTCTCGCTACCTACAATGATTGATCATTACCATCTAGCTCGATCTCATGAGAGAGTTTGAGAATTGGAGACCAAATCCACTGGGTCCCCAAGACGCGTTGTGTAGGCTGCTCTTGCGTTCGGAAAAGCAGTAGAGTTTCAGAATTGGGTCAAACTCAAGCTGCGTTGGGTCAAACGCGCGGGGCGCCAGATGTGGCGAAATTAAAATCATGCGAAACGCAATGCACGCAGTGTCGTGGCCCGCGCTGCGCCTGCGTCGTCTCGCTGGCTGCCCAAGACTCCTTCGGGACCCACGCTAGTTTTCAAATGTTGGGCCTTAAGACAATGCGAACGCAAGAGCCCAAGAGTGGCTTGGCTTCTGCGCATGCGCCCTGGCGGCTCGCAAACTACTGGTGTCCCCAAGCTTTTTGGGGCCCCAATTCTCAAACTCTCTATTATCTGCTCAGTTCAGAGTAACTAATATGCTACCCTACACAGGGAAAAGGGATGGGGTAGATTGAAAATTAGAGACGTGAAGTAAAGTGCGTGCTGGTGGAATCCCAGGACTAGTACTGAGAGTGTTAGCCAGTGCCGTCATTCACGGTCGTGTCGTTGGCAGTGCAAACATGTCGCGCTCTATAACTACGACCAACCTGACCACCTTTCCGCTCTTATATGTCGCGCTGATAGTGTGCAGATTTCGTGGTCGCCGCGTATTAAAGGGACACTAAAGAGAAACAATGAATAGGCGTAGGTCGATAAACTGTGCTCTTAGAACTCTAATGTGGATAATTTCGTCATCATAGGTTTATTAATAGAGGAGAAAATCAAGTTCAATGTTTCATTTTTAAATTTAGCGCCGAAAAGTCCCCGCGTGACGTCGCGAATTTCAAAGTGTATTTATCGAATTTTGGCCCATTGGCTCAACAAAATTACCCCAAACTTGGTATGTTAAGTCTGTGGACCCCTCAGAGGACAGTGTACTTCATTTTTACCGCTTAAGAAGGAACTACGTAGTCCCTAGTAGGCGCCGTCAAATCATGTGACGTCATGGCGAATGCTGCGGAAACTTCAAGGTGGCGTCGCCACGCACATTATGTTTTTGCGTGTTTTCTCGCTAACTAAGCGTCTTCTCGCAGCAAGCGTGGTGTTTTTGGTATCGTGAAAGAATACTTTACTAATATGAGAAAAATCATTTTGCTCTTTAGTGTCCCTTTAAAGAAATCAACCTCCACTTGTTAACATCCTTCCTTTCCGCAATGAAGGTGATATGTGCTTGCGCGCAATTGTGAAATGCGAAACTAAGTTGGTAATGCCGAAGGTCATACGAATCAACTGAAAAACTGCCATATCATACTGACAGTTTCCTAACAATTTTCACTAGCGACGCACCACCGTCGCTATGGCCAGTTTGACTACTGGAGTTTCGTAACCCAGTGCGTTCATTATTGCTGTTTCTCTTATTTTTTTGCTATTTCTTTGTGTAGGGTTTGCGAACTTACGAAAATTTCTTCTTGCCTCACGCACGAATGGGAGCCGTCCAGTGATTCACCGCCTTTTCTCCGAAGGGCCTGTAAAACTTGAATTGCACGAAACGTTCTTGCCAGGATTACGGCTGGAAAGCCTGCATAGTCGGTATGATAGCCGTGTCGGATAACGTTGAGGAAACCTTTCCGAGTAGAGTGAAACGTGGCACCAACAACCTTTAGAACGAAGTTGTCGAAACAATACTGCCAACTCCACGGCTTCTCCGAGCGAGCGGTGTCACGTTCGCTTCACTTTGCGATGTCCCTGGCACCTCACAAGGTGCACATAATGCGAGTGTATGCATCGCTTGCGTTTCACGCTACGCGCTCCACTTCTCAGAACTCTCAACAACCTGACACTGACGTGAAAGAGAAAGCCCAACTCACTGGAGCACGCAACTTTATGGAAACGTATAAAAGAACAGAAACAGGCGGACGAGTAGCAAAAGACAGTGCAATTCCTTAGAAGTAAGAACAATATTCAGGCTCGAGTGTTGGGAAAACAGGGCGCAGAAAAACAAAGCAACAAGAGGCTACAACAAAGCGCGTTGGTCGGTTCGGCGGTGTCCGGTTCCACGTCTCTCTTTCTCTCCTTCTCCTCGTTGGGTGTAGTGTTTCCTTAAACAGCTAAAAGATGTGCTTTCTACCTTGCAGTCATCGCTTCGTAAGCATGATTTTCATATTCACGCAAGTATCGTTTTACAAAGACCAACCGGAGCGCATTTCTTTTCAGTTCCTGCAAAGGTTGTTTCTGACACCCTTAGCAAACAAGGGTATGCCGAAAACAAACAGTTTTGAATAAAGAATTGAATATTCTTTGCTGTTCCGTGTTGAAAGGATATAACTAACCTTGCAAATAAACCGAAACATTTGATGGACGCTTGAGCTTCGCCATCAAGAGCAGAGCGCGGTAGCGTAATCGGGCCCCGTGCGCGTCGGCTTCTCAAGTGCTAGCCTGCTTCGGTTCTTGGTGCATGCCTCAACCGTGCCGTAAGGAAATGAACGCATGTGCGCGTAACATTGGACGTTTCAAACTATCCTAGAATGCCTACTGCAAATACAGTCGTTATGTGCCTACTACATTATAATTGTTCCTTTTGCGAATCAGCGAAGGGGCCACTACGCGTCCATAAGACACCACGGCTTTGTACTGCGCGAGCCTTTAAAACACCTGCTCTTTGCGCAATTCACATGTTTTGACGCCTGGAATGATTCTACGCTTCTTCCACGCAATATTAAATGCGTTAAGACTCCTTCCACTACAAGATATTCCAGAGTGCTTTTTTTTCCAAAGCAGTTTCATGCAATGGCATGGCTTTGTGGTAGAACCGCACAAGATGATGATTTTTCGCTCACAACCAAACAGGCCGACTCCGACGCCGACACCGGAATTTCTGCGAAAGGAGCGCTTTGAGGCTATCACGTTAATAGCGAGTTTGAGAATTGGGGACCCAAGACGCTGGGCCCCCAAGCTGCGTCGGACAAACTGCTCTTGCGTTAAGATGATCAGCAGAGTTTGAGAATTGGGCCAACGCAGGATGCGTTGGGTCTAGCGCACGGAGCACCAGGCGTGTCGAAATTTAAAAGCGAGTGAGAATTGGGACCCAAGGAGCTAAGAAGCTTGCGAGCCGCCAGGGCGCATGCGCAGAACCCAAGCCACTCTTGGGTTCTTGCGCTCGCGTTGACCCGAGACGCAAAAATTGAAAAGTAGCGTGGGGCCCCAAGGCGTCTTGGGTCATCAGCGAGATGACACAGACGCAGCGCGGGCCACGCCGCGGTATGGCCCGCGTCTCGCATGATATTAAATTTCGTCACGCGTGGCGCTCCGCGCGCTTGACCCAACGCAGCCTGCGTTGGCCCAATTCTCAAACTCTGCTGATCATCCGAACGCAAGAGCAGGCTGCCCAACGCAGCTTGGGGGCCCAGCATCTTGGGTCTCCAATTCTCGAACTCTCTAAAATCATGCGAGACCCGGGCCATACTGCGCCGTGGCCCGCGCTGCGTCTGTCTCTTCTCGCTGGTGACCCCAGACGCCTTGGGGCCCCACGCTAGTTTTCAATTTTTGCGTCTCGGGTCAACGCGAGCGCAAGAGCCCAAGAGTGGCTTGGGTTCTGCGCATGCGTCCTGGCGGCACGCAAGCTTCTTGCGTCCCCAAGCTCATTGGAGCCCCAATTCTCTAACTCTCTAATATTTATTCAATATTTTTTTCGAACAAATAGTACACACCTGAAAATGCTCGAAATAGAGCCCTTCTAGCCGTTCGTCAAGAGGGAAGACCAACGAAGATGGGGAAGCGTTCCAATGGTGAGGCGTCTCGTGTGCGTTTGGCTTCACTTTCCCGATCGTCGTCGGTGGCATTGGCTCGACGGCGACGCAGACAATTGTGCCTCTGGGCTCGCCGATGTTCCCTTTACTGCCACTGCTCCTCTTTGGATCGTACGGCAGGCGTCCGACCCATGGCGTGTGCAAAGAGCAACTGAACACGTCGTTATAGCGCGATCTCTCACGTCGCGATACAACGGACAAATGCGATTGGTTGACGAGACGCACTGGAGAAAGGCAATGACGTCTTATTAAAGACTACACCAATCAGAGTGCACGTACTACCACAGACGCACTGACATGGCTGCCAGCGTGAGCTAGGTCATGCAATGAAGAAGGAAAACCCAAGGTCCTGCGACAAGCGCGGCGTAATGCACGCTTTTTACAATCCTAAGTTTGAAAACACCGCCAAACCGGCGTTTCATACGACGCCAAGAGATGGCACGACATGTCTGTCTCAATTAAAGTCATTGGAACGGGAAAAGTACCGCGACCATCCTGCGCGCCGCCATATTTGGTCCAGCGCGGCCGAAGCGGCGGCGGTGCGGTGCTGATTTCACGTGGAGTAACGCATGTTTTACGCATTGCGTGCGCTTTTGCAGCCCCGAATGAAGCATACCGTTGTTCTCTGACTGATTAGGAAAGAAATAGCGGCAGTTTTCACTTGCCTACGTGCACACGCACGCGTACTAACGCGATAAAGAAATGCGAACTGCGCGGCGTTTACGCGCTCGGCTGTCTGCATTTATTAAATGCGAAGCATTTCTTAGCGAATTTCTGCGACTTTGTACGTATCTATCTATCTATCTATCTATCTATCTATCTATCTATCTATCTATCTATCTATCTATCTATCTATCTATCTATCTATCTATCTATCTATCTATCTATCTATCTATCTATCTATCTATCTATCTATCTATCTATCTATCTATCTAGCCGCCCCCGACTTCGTGCTGTCCTGGCTGCTTCGTTATGGGATGTACACCAAATTTAGTATGGCATAACATGACTGTATGACGAATATAAATTACAGGAGATAACATGAAAATAATGACATGCATGCCATGTACGGCATGAGTTACATGCCATGCTCATGGTGCACTCGCGGCCGCTTCGATAGCTTGATGCACAACAAAATTGATATGGCGTACGTGACAAGAGTGTATGACGAACATAAGTGACTGGTTATAACGTGCAAATCATAAGAGACATGCCATGTAAAACATGATTTACATGACATTGTCTCGGGGCGCTCGCGGTCGTTTAATGAAATGCATATATACCAAAATTTTTATGACGCGCTATTTCTGTATGACGAACGTTAGTGATAGGTGGTAACATGAAAATCATGACTTCCATGTCATGTACGGCATGACTTACTTGCCACGCTCATGCTGTGATGGCGGGCGCTTCGCTAGCTTGAAATGCACCCAAATTGGTATAGCGTGAGGTGACTGTATGACAGGGGCGTAGCCAGAAATGTTTTTCGGGGGGGGGGGGGGTTCAACCATACTTTATGTATGTTCGTGCGTGCGTTTGTATGTGTGCGTGCCTATACACGCAAGCAAAATCGAAAAATTTCGGGGGGGGGGGGTTTGAACCCCCCCAACCCTTGGCTACGCCCCTGCTGTCTGACGAACAATAATGACAAGTGGTAACGTGAAAATCATGACTTGTGTGTCTATATGGCATGACTTGGATGGCATGCTCTTGATATGCTCGCGGCCATTTCGATAGCTTGATATATACCAAGATTGGTATTGCGCGCCCTGACTGTATGACGAACATGAATGACAGGTGGTAGCATGAAAATAATAACATGCACGACATTTACGGCACGATTTGCATTACACTGTCCTGGCGCGCTTCCGGTCGTTTTGTTAACTGGATGTATAGCAAATTTGGTATGACATGACATGGGTGCGTGACGAACGTAAATTACAGGTCATGCGTTGTATATACCAGAATATACGTACGTTTCATTCGCGTTGTGATTCAACATGCATGCATGTCAAACATGCATTGTATAGTGAACTAGATGCTACATGACATGCGTACCATTATTTTCATGTTACCGCACGGTAATAATGTTTGTCATACAGTCACGTCACGCAATACCGATTTTGGTTCATATCAAACAAGCGAACTGGCCGCGAGAGCATCATGAGCATGGCATGTAAATCATGCCTTACATGACATGCGTACCATTACTTTCATGTTACCGCAGGGTATTTATGTTCGTCATACAGTCACGTCACGCAGTACTGATTTTGGTGCATATCAAACAAGCTAACCGGCCGCGACAGCATCATGAGCATGGCATGTAAATCATGACTTGCTTGACATGCGTGCCATTATTTTCATGTTACCGCCTGTTATTTACGTTCGCATTACGGCACGTCACGCAATACCAATTTTGGTGCATATCAAGCAAGCGAACCTGCCGCGAGAGCATCATGAGCATGGCATGTAAATCATGCCTTACATGACATGCATACCATTATTTTCATGTTACCGCAGGGTATTTATGTTCGTCATACAGTCACGTCACGCAATACCGATTTTGGTGCATATCAAGCAAGCGAACCGGCCGCGAGAACATCAGCCTTTATTTTCATGCTACCACCTGTTATTTGTGTTCGTCATACGTCAGGCAGTACCAATCTGTAGGAGTCAGTTTTCATGGCGCGCTGATCATTATATGCGAGCCCAAAGGCGTCAATTTTACGCCAAACATAATAAAGAGCCGCCCGGCAATGTTATTGTGCATGAACCTCCTGCGACAACCACGCGAAATAAGCTGCACTAGTGCAGGGTAGGCGCAAACATTCCCCGAAACAACATTCGCGAATTCTCAATGAATTAGCGCTTATAGCTCACAAATGCGGGTATCAGTCGTGGGAACAAATTTTTCCCGCCTTATTCTGTGCAGCCACACAGCCCGTCGCTTGGCATCCTTTTTCCCGCTGGAAATAGCAAAGAGGGCCTTGCCCGTTTCCCGCCGGTTGCTGCACCCAAAAGCGCAGCACCCGGGCATTCTTCGATGCCTCGATAGGCTTTCGATGAAGTCTCAAAACAATACGGGATGTCGTAATGTTCCTGCACGTTTTCCTGAGCCTATAAAAACAATCGCCCTCCAAAGCGCCGTGCGTCTGCGGCCGGGAGACACTAGCGAGGCGAGCGAGCTGGACCATTTATGTGGCGAAGCCGCCGAAAGGGCACGGCGGCGAAGAGAAAAGGAACGCGGTACTTTTCCCGTTCCAGTGACTTTAGTCTCAATTAGGGCGCGTCGATAGCAGCATTCCTTCGTTTTAAGGCGCCTCGAAATCAGTGCCGCCTCCCCCGAGAGCAGGGTGGTGACACTCTTTGTCCAGGTGAGCGCCATATTGGGTCGAAGTCGTTCACGCGGACGCCGCCCCTTCTTAAGGCGACGTGCAAACATGGTGAGAGGCACGAACGTGAAAGTGCAAGCGCAATGCACACACTGGGCGTTCACGAACACGTCTGCCAAAATTTGCAACGCTACGCGCCGCGGAAATGGGTCAAATTTCAAGGTGAACGCTGCTTGCCCTTCCTCTCACGGGCGCGCGCTTTAGAGAATGAGGGGATGACGTACATGGGAAAATGGCCCTACGTAGATGGTAGTGCTGTGATGTTGCTCCTCTACGTATATGACTGTGCTCTGACGTAGCCAACAGTAGCACGTGACACTGCGATAATTATTTGACACGACATGTGTAGTTTGTGTAATTTGTTGCTTGAATAGATTAATAAAACTTGAGAGAAATAATTAGACACACAAAGGGAATGTGCGTCTTTTTAATTTTTTTTTTCGTGCATTGCAGCGAGATGCGGGGCTCATGTGCCTCCCTTTCCCATGCTTTCGTGTCCCCGCGGCTAGCGCATCGAGCAGACTCCAGCCCTGGAAATGAAAGTAATGTTCTGGCGCGTTCGAGCACTCATTATGCTCATTTATTCTACCGCGTCCAAGTAAACGTTGATGCGGCACTGGCTCATGATACCGCCACTCTCGTGCCCGTACAAATGTCTCAACTTTCATGCCCGTCCCGCAGAAACAGGCAGTACACCACAGAGAACGCCGACAAAACGCCCACGGCCGCTACATGAAAACAAAAGTAGCGGCGTGCAACGCCGCTCGCGGCCGCTCGCGTGCTCGAGCTGGCTCGGGCACGTCATGCGCACGTGACCATGCGTGCGCATGACGTGTTCATGCGTATGTGTCAAGTGAAGAGGGCAGAAGGGATTTGGCTTGCTAAGGCTACACTGGGCGAGTGGCAAGGGTTTGAAATTTTCCTCCTCGCATCATGGTTTCGCGCCGCTACAAATTATTGTTTTTCTCAGCTCGTAATGAACCGATTTGAAAAATTCTTGCGGCATGCTGCTCTTCATTCGTCACACAACAACTTCCAGCGTCTAACTAAAATTTGCTATGCGGCCTGGTGAGGGGCCCTTTAATAGAAACAACGAACTGAGACATTATATTCCAAGCTTCCAAGCTGCCATAGCGCGCGTCTGCGTGCTCCGACACAACACGGCGGTTCTGTCCGACGTGTTACCACTCTATAGTCGGTGGCAGCCTAAGAATAAATATAAGCTCCGCCCACGAGGCCGTATTGCTCATTTTTTGCATGCCTCCGCGCTACAAAGGAAGTAGACCCTAAACAATGGCAATAATTTTCACGCATATAAAGATTATCTTGCAATACTGCCTTGATATTGAAATAAAGAAAGCAAAGCTAGATAAAATAAATTGCGAAGGCACGGAGTTCAGCGTCAACTTAACAATATATCTGTTCTTTAAACCGCATCTCCCGCCGCGGTCATCTCGGAGTCTACGAAGATGTCATGTACATCTCAAAGGTGATGTTTCTGCGCGGTACCTATTTAGGTATTAAAACAAAGAATGCCAGACTTCACGTAAAATTTATAATAAAGGAATCGTTTTTTAACATTTCATAAAACAAAAGAGCGACATTAATCACATTTAATAAGATCGTTTGTAATTTTTTTTACGAAACTTTCGCCGCCAGTTTCCTTGACTGGCTGCTGTAACTATGGCAACTGTGACTCAAAGCGAACCATGGCTAAGTGGTCTGAGATTGCCTTCGTGAATTTCAACTCTTGTGTTGCTGTAAATACCGCATTTGCATCTGTACTCGCCGTGCTTGTTATCGTGTTTGAGGTAAAGGCCAAAGCTTCATTTGACGTCTTGTTTCAACGGAATAAAAGCGTGTAGCGCACATGGTGTTTAACTGTGGGGGTCATTGCATGTGTTGCCGTTACGTTCACGCCAAGGATATGTACCTGGCTAAAGTGGCGTTGACTAAAGGCTTTATGTGGGATTGTTTCTCGCTTCGAAAACTTGCACTGGCACCGCCACGACCCCTTCAGCCCTTGAAAATTCAACTTTTTTATTTATTTATTACGTATTCATTACATAGCTGCATCGCCCCAGTAGGTAGCATAGCAGGGGGGCCCACTTTTGCTGGAAGAGGGGCCCCTACCTTCTATATATGTGTGTGCCTGGGCGAAGATATATATATATATATATATATATATATATATATATATATATATATATATATATATATATATATACTGGTTGTCCCAGCTATCTTTAGCCAAGGGTTAAAAAATACAATATTAGAGGCAGGCGATTGAAATGACTTGCAAATTGCTGATAGCCACCTTGCGCACTACAGACAATTTTTTGTGTTGTAATTAACTAATTTGTTAATTAGGACGATTTAACTAAATTGCTAAATATTGACTTTAGGCAAGAAATCCTGCTTGCAAAGTTTGAGAGCGTCTTCAGAAACCCCAACTGCATTATTTGCGATAAAGGAAGTCTCACGTATACCATTTTTTCCAAGCTGTAAAGAAAGCCCGCGAAATACAAAAAGAACCACGTGACTAGCGCGCTCGCGCGCCGCGAGGATGCTGCCCTCAGCCGTGGTTTGAACGAACGAAATCAGCTGCGGCCGCGACTCGGCGTCTCCGTTGCAGCGGTAGGCCGATAAGTTAAAGGTGGTTTCTTGGCCCGCGCTCGCTACAACTTGCACCGTCACGCGCGCAGCTGGCTGGCAACGGGCCAAGAAACCACCGCCCACTTATAGGCCTACCGCTGCAACGGAGCCGGCGAGTCCCGGCCGCAGGTGATTTCGTTCGCTCAAACCTCGGCTGAGGGCAGCATTCTCGCGGCGCGCGAGCGCGCTAGTCACGTGGTTCTTTTTGTATTTCGCGGGCTTTCTTTGCAGCTTGGAAAAAATGGTATACGTGAGACTTCCTTTATCGCAAATAATGCAGTTGGGGTTTCTGAAGACGCTCTCAAACTTTGCAAGCAGGATTTCTTGCCTAAAGTCAATATTTAGCAATTTAGTTAAATCGTCCTAATTAACAAATTAGTTAATTACAACACAAAAAATTGTCTGTAGTGCGCAAGGTGGCTATCAGCAATTTGCAACTATATATATATATATATATATATATATATACGTAGATTGTGAAGAGGCTGTCTTCGGTTGCTGTAAGACAAAATAGGAAAAGGATATACGCTTCTAAAAAAATTTATTCCGCAACGTTTCGGTCGGAGACCGACCTTTATCAAGGCAAAATTTACGAGGCTTCGATGCGCTTTTATAGCATCGTCCTCCAAGCAGGTAGAGAGAGAAAAAAAATGAAAATAAAAAATGTAAAAATGAAAAAGAGTAGCCAAACGACCACGTGTATACACTCGGACATACAAAGGACACGCGCATCCTCGAGGAAATAAAAGGAAAACATAGAAATGTATACATAGATAATCCCGGTGAACACAATCAGTAAGGACATTCCTTTCGTCCATTGTGAAGCCCCACCTTTCCGGCTCCCCCTGCTCATTTGTTCGTGAAGCATAGTGAGGGGGTGAGGCTTCACAAGAAAGGATGAGCGTTTATTTAAAGAAGGGTCTACGGACTATAGGCTTCACGAGAGTCCCTACTGTAGTTTGATATAAACGAATTATCACTGCGTAATGCACAGAATACACGCGAAATGCAAAAAACGCACGTTAGACAAAAGAAAGAATTCCAAATATGATATCGCGAAGTATGACGCAATGCCATTAACAACAAAAGCTTTTTATTTTTTCACTCAGTAGTAGTTTTAGCGGCGTCACTTCAGTTAACATCACGATCCGTGCATTCGAAAGTTCCTGTGTCACAGCGATATTATGTAGCGCGCATCATTTCGCGGTTTGTAGACAACGATTACCTCGCACGGCGTTTTTCATTGCAAGGCGTTCGTGCATCGAGCGTGAGACTTAGGCGACGGGCACTTCAACCTTGCACATCATTCTGGGCTGGTGGAACTGAATTCCGTTAAGACGACGCAACTCTCCCAATAGGCACACGTCGCATACGCACACGCACCAGCTGACCACAATTATCTTCTTATAATGCACACACCACTGCATATTCTCCACACCTGGTGTGTTTACTTTCGCATTGTGTTGCGCTAACGGGCTGTGTTGGTCGCTTCCTTTCTCTCACGCTTCGTCCGTACATACGTCACTCTTATAGGCACAGTGCACGGCGCATATCACAAAAGATCGCCAATATTCCCGCATTGCGAGCTCCAAGTAACACAAACATACACGGACGTGCGGCAACGCTAATGCCATGGCGTTTGCGGGCGGTAAATCGTACACAGACGCGCACATTCCGACTTCACTTTCACTTCACTGCACACGAATGAACGCGACGACAATCGCCGATGTGGTGACCCTCAGGCGATATGCTTGGTGTATCCAAGAGATGGAGGGAACACACGCCCTGTTGCAACTTGACGCTGCCGAAACGACGGAACGCGCTAAAGCGTTGTAAAAAACTCCGAGCTGCTGCCGCTTCGGTGCACTTGAAAGGCGGAACAGTCACAAGCTTCTACTGCATCGAATGACGACCGGCGAGCATGATGCTGGGTACGTGCGGATAACAGTAGGAAAGAGCTTCTTCTGGAAGAAAGAAACACCGCAGGAAATTCGAATTGACGGATCTCGGTCTCGATGAAGCGGTACTATAGTGCCTAGAATATTCTAGGCACTATAGCGGTACCTCGCCTCTCGTCGCGAACGGCGCCATGTTGCATTTTTGATTGGTTCGTCTTAACCCATAGAGTTTCATACAATACCCTAGAGAGGAAACTGGCGCTGCGATCGTTCAACCACCATGGGAATGATGGGAAGTACAGGCTTCGGATTGGATAGCGTTAGCTAGCGAACTGTCTACGAATCTTTTTCTACAGCTTCAGTTTCGTTCTTCGCGAGGCGTGGGTAGTGGGGTGCGTTTCAAAGCATTCAATCAGCGCCTTTGTTGTTCAAAGAGGCTGAAGACCGCTAGATCTCTTGGTTTGCTGCGACGCTGCAGCTTTACAGGTTGTATTTGACAGTTTTAGCAAAGCGTCGTGTACTCACCGCTGCGCACAGATGTAGCGTCCCATGTCAGTGCAGCAAACTGCATCGAGTTCACGTTTGTTTGGTAAGCGCGTCTTACCAAAACTCGTTCAAATCAGCTGCAAAACGACGGCGAAGCTAAGTAGACGCACCGCCGCGCTCCTCTGACTCGACTTCACAACAAAACGAGAGATGCGTTGGAGGCAGACCACTTGAACAGACGCACCTGGCATCGCAGCAGACGATACGTTAAGTGTTTCTCACTCAATCCAGTACTGTTATTCCCATAAATAGATATTGCGTACTTTCGAGGGAAAAACAAGCGTGTTTCTTTTCAAGTGTTGTACAAAAATAATTCATTATTTGGTGATGCCAAATCTGGAACACAATTGCAGAGCAATGCATACCCTGGTGGTTGAATTTGTCCAGGTTTCACTTCCATCTCACGGTCACGCAAACTTTTTGCAATAAGTTTTACATACAAAAGAATGAAGCAAGTTTTAATTGGAATTAACTTCATATCCCTTTGTTTTACACTCGGCAAACAAGCGTTGCGAATCTCAAGAACCTAATCCATCCGAAGCAAATCCGAAGCCTGTACTTCCCATCATTCCCATGGTGGTTGAAGCACGTCTCAAGGAGCCCGCGTAGACACTAGCGCCAGATTCCCCTCTAGGTATTATTGTAAGAAACTCTATGGTCTTAACCATTACGTCATGGTAAAGAGCGGCCGTAGTTGGACGCGCATAATACAAATGGACAGCCGTAGAGTTTACTTTTTATTCTTAGCTTGTCACCGACTATAAATCTTCTCGACATGAACACTCTTTGATCACAGCGCTAGGCAGCTTCGCTGTAAAAATAAAAAAAGCAACGACTTGCAGTGAGAGGTGAAGTATTTCTTTCCGATATGCCTTATCGGAGATGGTGCTTTTACTAGCACCGTCTGCTCCTCTGTCCATCAGTTATAACACTAAAACGTCGTTGTTGGAATAGACCAAGCTTTCTTGCAGCTGTGGGTATAGTATTGGTGTATTGGTTAAGTAGCACTCTTCCACATTGCTTACGTAGGTTAAATTTCTGAACCATGTACTGCGATAAAGCTGGCTCTAATCCGTCCTCCTCTCTCGTTTGAGTGTGTTTAATAAACAATAGCTAAGTCCGGAGAATGTTCATGCTTAGTGAGTGTACAGCATCAATGCTCTTAAAGCTGTTTTCATTGGAGAGATGGGTTCCATATGCTTGCAAACTGCACTTTCTGCACCTTCTACCTTTAGAGCCATATCAAAGAGCCCCAGGTGTTTAATTAGGCTGAAGTGCCCTGCTACGGCGTTCCTGATAATCGTATCATGGGTTTGGATGTAAAATTCCACCAATTATTATTATTGTGCCTTGCATCTTTCTGTACATTCCACACAATCTATGTTTGTGATTGTATATTGCACCGCTTCGAATTTATTATAGGCGCAGAAACCTGAATCAAGCACAGATAACGAGGCGCTGTACATTGTGACATGCCATCTATACGTACAGCGATGTTACGATGTCAGTATTTGTTTTCGGCTTCTTGTAAATAACTGTCCAAGACAGCGTGCCATATTGTCACTGGCGAAGTCAATAATTCATTGAGCGTTCAACTTAAAGCACTTTGATTTAGGATCTCAGAAGTCCAGTGTAATCATAATTGAAGATTCTTGTTTCGTGTTTGTTGTGAGAGGCCTTTTCTGCCTTGGGAATAAAGAATGCTCAGTGGGCTTCCTTCCACTTCGGCGTGACGCGCCACATTCCGTGTCTTTACCGAAGGGACCGTGCTCCTCTCGTAACAGAGTTAGGCAGTGTCCTAGAGGGACAGTTGATGTATGCAAACACGCGGAGTTTCATCTTGTGTTTCGTTTAATCTAATCGATTAAAGCCTGGAGGGTCCGTCTTCCACTGGATGCCTGCGAATTGGCGCCACGTGTTGTGCACATCGGTGGCGGCCTCTTGCAAGACAACCAAGAAACTCACGCAGAAGGCCACCTATTTAGAGCTGTGCGAATCTAATATTGAAACTTTTTTTTTTTTGCAGCATATCTAGCAAGTATGTAGGGTAAGCACATTTGCTGGTTTTCATGGTTCGAATTTTCGGTAATACATTTTCATGAATTAGAGCCGCATTGTATGACGAACGAAGAAAATTGTCTTTTTTGTCGTAGCTAACATGTGCAAGCTGGGGCCGAATTCACAAATGTACTTGTTCTTGAGTGATCTTTTACAATGACAAGGTGCCTACAATAATAATATGTTCACTGGTATGACTCACTTGTTTTTTGTTTGGTGTTGTTTTTTGTGAACTATTGCAGCCCAAGTCTTTTTTTTAATGGATCTTGATGGCCTATTTTATTCGTTCAGCAAGTTTGTCAAGTTAAAGCAACGTTGCAATACCTAAGGGAGACATTTCGAGCGATGCATATCGGTAAATCGTCATGCATCATATGCTCCGCCCATAAGTGTGTTTTGTTCACTACAAGCATGGAAGTGGCTACAAGGAAGCAGATCGCAAGAAATCTCGTCACTCAATGATGACAAAGTTCAAATAAATGCCTGTAACGTCTATTCTTGTTGATATTATCTAAACAAAGAAGCTTCGGCCTGCAAGCAGGAGTACGGGTTCCACCAGAATATTTTTTTTAAATAATAAGAATTTTGGACCCTGTGCATGCTGGCATCTGTGATATAGAATGGGTAATGGTAGTCTGTGAAGGTACATTGCAGCGTTATCAAACCTTAAGAGCAAAACAGGATGAATCACCAATGCATAGGATCTGAACCAATGGGACCACCCCTTACAAAAATGGATTTAGACAGTCTATAGAGTGCCTGTAGACTTCTTGTAGACGAGTTCGCCTTTATGTAGATTTAGTATTTTGCCTAAAGAAAATCTTTTGACAATCTATAGACAAAAGTTTAAAAATGCGTGTCATCTTTTGTCTAATTGCGTTCTATAGATTGTCTATAAACAAAAGTTTTAAAAAGCGTATGGTTCATTTTTTTCTATTGTTAATCTATATACAATCTATAGACAAAAGTTAAGTTGATGAAGTTTGTTTTTTGTCTAATGCCAGTGTATAGATTGTCTATAAACAAAAGTTGATAAATCGGTGTTATTTCCTATTGTCAAATCCCAGTCTATAGACTGTCTAAAGACAGAAGCTAAAGTGGAGTTATTTAATTTTTTGCTGAAAATAAGGTTCTTCATTGAAATTTTATCAGACGTGTGTACTTTATGCAATTTTGCTACCTTTTTGTTTATATAACATCTAAGCATGCACTCCCTTATTGCCCCATTGGGTCCTAGCTGTAAGGTATGTTAAAAAAGAACTAAGGGGACTCATAAATTAATTGAACCACAGTGTGAAATTGAGCAGGAATGCGTTTTTGTATATCTCATTAACACATTCTGGCGCACATGGCACATATATATTTCCCCTCGTAACTCGCATGCTCACATTAGAACTAAAGATGTTTCCAGTAATTATGTCGCACTCTATGGCTCACCGACTGGATGTACTGCAAGGACTGTGTGGTTCTTTCCGCCGTCGTTGCTACAATGCAAAGGGCAATGTATTTCGTGGAACAATGGAAATCACAGCTTTGAAGCGGGACGATGGGCAAACAGTGAACAGAGTACAACAGCTCTTTTTCAAGACGCAAATAGCAGGGCCCACTGCAGTGCTTTGTTACTATTCAATATACAGTATTTCGCCATTCTTTTCATATACGAAGCACTGTGCCCAGAAACCAATTTTGTTAAAAATATTTTGCGAATTAGCTGTGGCCCTTTCGCTAGCTCATTATATTTGTTCCTTTTCACGACATTTTCAGAAGGTAATATGTTAATTAAGATGTTCTTCAACAAATATGCATTTTTCTGTTTTCATTACGACGACGTGCAATGTAATATTAAATCGTGTTTCAGTAAGCGATTTCAAATTTATAATGTGTGTATGCACTTGCTTACATCTCCCGCTTAGAATATATTAATTTAAATTAACAGGGAACATCAATAAGGAAGAACTTGCAACTGAATCGCCCTAAGGGCGAGGCATCGATGGTGACACTGGCTCGGTGCAAATTTCAAAGAGATATCACTCGGCACTGCGGACACTTGCTGTCAAAGGCTCAAGTTTTCCACATGCTTGTGATCATACACACAGACACGGCCGTGAGGGCAACAGCTGTTACAGATAGTAGTAAAAACGGACCGTTCGTTACATATCCTGTACACGAATGGTCCACGAACGGTATGTTTAAAAAGCAAGCACTGGAAATACAATTGAAGAATCGCTCAGAAGCGGCCTCCCCACTGAGAAGTTGCTTTTCCGTTCAGGCACTGCCGTGAAGGCCAAACCCCATATACGCGAAAATGCACGCGACAGCGACGAGCGACGGGACGTAGATCGTCTTCGCGCAAGCGGTCGCTTGGATGGGCAAACCCCATTCACGCGACTCCCTCGGCGAGCGATCTCCACTGTTGCTGGCATGAGGGCGTTTACTCGTACCAAAAGTGGCCCGTTCTCAGCGGTATGCAATGTAAAATACGATGTTTTGTTGCATAATGGTGCATAAAATGTTTATCATTGTCTTGCAGCATTTGTTTCGATCCCATCACTGCTGCTACGTGCTGCCAAGCCGCGTCACAGACGGCGCGGGTCCCAGCGTTCGCGTTCAACAACGTCAACATTGCGCTCGTCGCCGTTGGCCATGTTGATGAACGTTGTTGATGATGTGCGTCGATAAGAAAGTGGCGGCAATCAGCAATACGTCACTGATGCATCTTATTCCGGTGTTTTGCTATTGGCTGCTTGAGCACAGCACTTCAGGGCGACGAGCGACGGACATGCGACGGATTCCAAATCTGAAAAACCGAGCGATCGCGCGAAATCGACCACGCAACACGTCGCGCGAATGGCTCGTTTCGTCGCTCATAGCATCGCTCGTCGCTGTCGCGTGAATTTTTGCGCATACGGGGTTTCGCCTTGAATCGTGAAGGCGCGCGAGCGAACACGGTAAGGAAGGGGAGAAAAGCGAAAACCGGTGCGGCAAACGAACGGAAGAGGGCGCGCAGCTGCAACTCAGTTTCAAATCGCTCGCTGAGCGAGAGCCAATCAGTTCAAACCAGGGGGCGCGCAGGCGCACTGACGTTTAAGCCGTTCAGGCAGTTGGACGCATTTGAGGGTCTTTGTAAAGTTCTTGCAGCGCAGTGTGTAATGCCGAAATAAGTTTGTTGCGCCCATGTATTTTTACCACGTTTATTAATATTATGTGCCGGTATCGTCGCTGGAAGTCGTGGAATGGACACGTACTTACACCGCGTGTCGGGACGGACGCATCGTTGTTTGACATGGAATCGTTGACGGCCATGTGTTGTCGTAGCCCCAACGAGCGCGAAGCTTTGAACAAGATCACAAGCGCGCGCCTTTTGACGAGACTGTCGCCACAGCGAATATCGCTCTTCGGTGAGTTGAAGAACGTTGCCAAATCGCGTGACTGTGCATGATGACTTTGTGTAGGTAAGATTGCCCGAGCGGCGAGCTGCCATAATAGAGATGGTGTGCAAGAGGAAGTGTTTGATACGAAGTATGCCTTGTACTAGTGTCTCTGCCTTCTGTGGTGTTCGTTATACGCTTCCGCGGAGCCGTTGCCGTGTGCGTCGATTAGAGCTAAAAACAGCCTGAAGAACACGCGTTGCGTTGCGCGATGCTATGCTTGTGTTATGCAGGCCTTGTGTTGTTTCGCCCTTCTTCCTTGACTGTATGCAATGCGGCATCCTTGCATGAAATGACGTGCACATGCCTTGTCACTATAAAATTGAGTCTGCTTTTAAACATTACTGGTCGCCCTGTACCCTTTCTGTGGTGGAAATGCAACAGACGTTATCGTTCAATAAGCATAGTTACCCGCCACAGTGGTCTAGATATATAGATGTTAAGGTGCTCGACTGCTGACCCACAGGTCGCGGAGATCGAATACCGGCCGCGGCGGTCGCTTTGCTTGAGGGCTCGCGAAGTGCTTGAGGCCCGTGTTCTTAGATTTAGGTGCACGTATAAAGAACCCCGGGTGGTCAAAATTTCTGGAGCCCTCCACTACGGCGTCGCTCATAATCGTGGTTTTTGGATGTTAAACCCCATCAATTATTGTTATAAGCA
Source organism: Rhipicephalus sanguineus (assembly GCF_013339695.2). Lineage (NCBI taxonomy): Eukaryota > Metazoa > Arthropoda > Arachnida > Ixodida > Ixodidae > Rhipicephalus > Rhipicephalus sanguineus. The sequence goes on along the minus strand of NC_051177.1, from coordinate 74,920,508 downwards.
TGGTTATAGTTAACTAACGTGCAAATCAACTTTATGAAAGTAGACGGGTGTGCAGATAGAGAGACACATGTACACACACGGCGCGGACATGCATACGCCATGCTGCTCAGAGGCTATGTGTTTGTAGCTGCGTCGCCGTCTACGGTGCCGCGCTCGTTTTTGCAAAGAATGGACGTAATTGTTCTATATTAAAGATTTTAGTCTGTCTGTCGCGGATCGTAGCTCTTGGGTGTGTACAGACACAACCAAATCAATCGATTAGCCAAGGGAAAGCATAGCGGACTTTAATTGTTGGCTTTAGCTGTAGTGTTGTAATAATGGCCTAAATTGAAATGGAATAAAGTGAACGAAAAATCGCCCTTTGAGTTGATGGTATCTAAACGCCGATGCTCAACCGATTGAGCTACGACGGAAAGCGCTTCGCCGTACGCTTTGCTGGGCATTTATGTATGTGTAGTCCCTTGGAGTGTTAGCCAGTGCCACTCGTACTCAAGGCGGTGAGTGTGGAACACTCTTCTTTGCCAGAGTTTGTCACGTGGCACGCGATCTTTCCATGAGGCGGCAGCTGACCGATAAAACGTCGCATGCGAACTTGAGGCATAAGTCAGCCGGGGCAAGGACTTCGCGGTGAATGAAAGAAAAAAAGGGGATTTTTGGAGGGCCTCGTTTCTTTTTTATACACAACCAAAATGATCGAAAAGATCCCCTTCTTTCGTAGATTCAGCGAGGGCGTCGCCCCGGTAGACTTAAAGCATCAAGTTAACATGCGATGGTTTATTGGTCAGCTGCTATGTGGTGCTAAGACCCCGCCGCGGTGGTCTAGTGGTTATGGCGCTCGACTGCTGATCCGAATGTCACGGGATCGAATCTCGGCCGCGGCTGCTGCATTTTCGATGGAGGCGAAAATGTTTGAGGCCCGTCGTCTCTCACAATCATATCGTGGTTTTGAAAGAAATCATATTTTGTTTTTGCGTATTTTCGTGCTTACTAATCATCTTCTCGCAGCAAGCGTGGTGGTTTTGGTATCGTGAAAGAGTAATTTACTAATATGAGAAAAATCGTTTTGCTTTTCAGTGCCCCTTTAAAGACGACAATTAATGTCCGCTATGCATTCCCTGGCTTAATTGTCTGTTCGATTAATTTGGTTGTGTCTAACAAAGAAACAAGGCTCCTCGAAAAAATTCCCATTCGCTCGTTCATTAGGTTTGTACACGAGGCTCACTGTAAGGCAATTCATTTGTCTGAAACACGTTTTGAACTGGTAGTAACCGTAAGTACACACATACAACTACAAACTTAATTCATTCGAAGTAGCACACCACGTATATGTAAATTATCGTTGGTGGATGTTAGCTTCAGTTCAATTAAACTTGTTAAGCGAGTGCATGCTCTCCTTGTTGCTGTATCTGTGTGAGAAAAATTGGGGCAAATATTGGTCCTGCCACTCCATATTTTCTTTGTTTGATGAACCATACATCGTCTGTCTAGTTAAAGGTCTATTAACGGAGAAGTAGCTTCGTTACATTGTATGCAAAAATGGGTCTGCATTTGTTTTTCGCGCATGCTTTGTCGTAAGTTCTTATATTTTTGTATCTTTTTCTGATTAAAGCTCTGTTGTAAGTCAGCGCTTGTGCTTGTCATTCTTTTCTGTGTGCTTTGCCTCGTTTTCTTTTTCAGAATTTATTGGGATAAATTCATACATCACTAATCTACAGGAACTGCCTCTAGGCAATCTGTAGACCACAGTATATTTGTGAGGTAATAAGTCCGTAGACACTCTATATACGGGTCATAGGAACAGCCTATAAATAATCTACAGACATTTGTCTGTGGATATTTTATAGACAAAAGTAAACCAAAGTAGATTTATATGAGCCTATAGACTTTTGTTTATAGACATTCTGCAGACATCGGTTTAAACGCATGAATTTTTATTAAACTACAGACCTTCTATAGCCAATCTATAGACTTAGACTTTCTTGTAGACTGGTCTATAAAAACGAGTGCGGCCACTATTCCATAGACTGTCTATAGACCAGTTTAAAGAACTCAGCTATAGAACGTCAATTGATTTTATAGACAGATGTCTGCAAACTTTATATAGACTATCTAAACATATTTTTGTAAGGGACCAGACTTATTTCGCGAAATAACGTACGTCTGATGGCGGAAGTGAGTGGTGTTTCCTCAAATCTACGTTTAAAAAAGCACGTGCTGCTTAAATCAAGATTTCTCGAATAGAGAGATAGGAGAAAAGAGAATAAGTGCCACGGTTGAGATCTTTACTTTTTTCTTTTTTTCTTCTCTCTCCCCCGCACTATACACTTCAGAACAGAAGATACAAGTGAAGCTCTGGGTCACAGCTTCCAGCGTCACTGCATAACTTAAAGGGGCCCTGCAACCCCCCTATGAGTTATATATTGGAATAGTCTCATTATCTACGTATGACTCTTCACGAGTCATATGCCGCAGCTTTCTCCCACCACTCAACGCCGCCAGCGCGCGGAAAGCTGCGCGGGGCGTGGAGAGAGGGAGGGCGGAGGTGCGATGAGGTGCCCAAGAGTTACATCAGCGCCGGTGGCATTTTTAACGCGATAGCGGTAGAGAGCTCGTCTCGCAGAAATTCCGTCGTCGGTGTCGGGACCGCGGGGACCGTTGGTTGTGAGCGAAAAATCGAGAAAGGAAATGGACAACTATGTCCATCTAGCGGAAAACATATCAAGCCAATGCCGTCTTTTCCAGAGAAGGCGTTGATCAAGCAAACAGCGAACGCTAGATAATGTGCTGCCATCTGTGAGGCATTGTGAGACTCTTCATGGCCTCCGAGATGGCAAGCGCGCGGCGTGCATCTTGGAGGCCATGCGACTCTTGCTTTAGATCAAAAATCTGTACGTACCATTCTCGCGCGCGCGCGTGTGTGTGTCTGTGTGCGTGTGTGTGTAACAATACACATTAATAAGTATGCACTTAGTGGTTGAAGTGCGCACCAGGGGCCGGATTTCGCTATTGCGTTCAACCCTTAAAGGCGAAGCTTAAGGGTCCCCCAATTTTTTTTTCTTCATTTTTTCTCCTTGGCGTCTCGGCGCAACCACGTGATCTGTGGCGCCACTTCCGGTCGGCTTGCGTGGTTGTCGAGCGGAGCCCATCGCACCGTGTATCTCGCGTGCTGAAAAACTGCGAGTCGGTTTGGTAATGTTGGGTGTGCACCTCGAACTGCCGTAGTGTTTTCATCGCTCTGCCAACCATGGACGCAAACCTGCGTGCGCGTTTGGAACGAATGACAGCTGAGATGGGTTTCGACCCACACTCCGATACACCGCCTCGTCGCACTGCTCGCGCTTGAATCGTATTCAACACGGCAAAGCTGCGTGCACCCTTCTCCCAGTGGCGGTACCTCGATGCTGTTTGCTCTTCGAATGCGAGCGCACAGCGAGTGCGGGCTGACAACAAAGAACTAAAGACTAGAAGAAAGGATCGTGGGGCATCGGGCCGGGGCGGACTCATCCCCCGGCTGTCTGCAGCTACCGTGAAAATGCGAGTCTGCTTGGTTGATGTGTTGCGGTTTCTCGGGAACGTGAGACTACGGGGAGGATACGCCGAGGTACGGCTCGATGACATACTGAACAGACAGCGAACGGGACTCTCGCCATACAGCGAACACAGCTATCCTAAACTAGCCGGCGCCAGCATTGTTATCGGAGAAATGCTGCACCCCTGCCTGGGTCGGTCGTGAGAACGTGCCGACGATGCAGTTTCCAGCTGACGAGGCAACACTCGAACGGCTGCCACTCTCAACGGCAACCGGCGATGGTCAAAAGCACAAATATTCACGATTTCGGCACTGCACATGGTGAAGAAAACGCAACCACGCAACTACGAACAGACGAGCTGTCGGTGGGACCGGAAGTGCTAATATTAATGTTTGTTCGGTGTTTTAACGGCATAACACAATATAAACATACATATTATCTACTTATCGAACTCAAAATTAATAACGAAGGTAATAATGAGGGTGTTATCGTGATTATAACATCAGCCAATGGTGGAACTGGCGACAATCGCGTCATATATTGCGGACTAATACATCATTTGTCGAGAGAAGAGGGAGCGATTTCCAGCTTACTTTGAGAATTTATTGTAAATTCCAGGCCGCGCGCTTCGCTATAATATTTGGCTCGCGTGTTTTCGGGAGCCTCGACTACCGATTGGCAGCGCTTTTTGACCCTGCTCAAAAAGTGTTGCAGGGCCCCTTTAATACAGCAGCGTACGTCGGGGTAATAAGAGACACATACATACTTTGAGAAAGTTTACTGCTCCACTTATTAACGGCAGCGACCCTCCCCCGAAAAAAGAAAAGAAACAACAAGAGAAACGAGAACAGGTTTCCAGAGCTTGAATTTCACGCTAGAGCTTTGAAAAATGTGGGAACTCTGAGCGAAACATGGCGCCTAATGTCGGCTTCATCGCGGCCGCGTGCGTCTGGTGCCACGCCACGCACGTTATTTATCCTGAGCGAAAATTTCTCTCCGTGTCCTGAAACCACTAAGTACTGTTAACGCAAGCGTCGCGTGCGACACAGCTTAAACTATATGCGGGCGACGCTCATTTCGCGGCGTATATTCGGAGCCTGGCTCTGGCACCCCTTGAGCTTGATGGCGATGCTCGTTTATCAAAGAAGGGAAGTGTAAGCTGGCTTGCTTCGTTGCCCGGGATTCCACGATACCGGAACATCACGGAACGCGAAGGATTTTGCGGTACTGCGAAGAAACAGAGCTCAAAATTGAGACAAAGAGCGAAAAAACTACAATTGCTGTGCACGCCGGGAACCAGTCCTCGCTGGAGCACGTGCTAGACTTCGAATATAATGCAATGTCATCTGTGGAATTTATTCCGAACTGCGCTGTGATGAAACGAACTATTTATAGGGAAATCAGTGTTATGGAGAAATCTGGCAACAACAGGCATTCCTTCCTCAGCTTTTTTGACATTTTGATTATCCCTGATTGCTTTCGATACATGCTTGAAAAATCTTCGAATTCGTTTCAGAAAATAAGCAGACAGTCCTGAATGTAGTGTTTGCGGCGTGAGGAAGCTGTAGCATTTTACCTCCAAGGGATCGCATGTAATCAGGCTCGAATATAACCAGCTACTTCGAGAATGTACCCAGATTTCACCGATATGCCAGTTTATGACAGAAAACAGTATTTAGAGCTATTTAACTTAACAATTAAGCCGTTAAGAGAGCGGCAACGTTAAAAAATTTCCTGTTAAGAGTAGCCAAGCGAACAGTCTTGAACAGCCCGCACTTTTCAAGTCACATTCAACTATTCCGATATCAGCAAAATTGTGGACCTTAATTTTCATTGTGTTTGTTACTAACTTCGTATAAATTATATTATAAGAAGGCAATATCGCAAGTAACTCTGACGACAAAAACGGTACACCATTTCCTTTATATATTTTGCATACACATACGTTTCATAGGAGAACATACACTGAGCACAATAAAAAATTTTCAACGTTTTAAAGCATGAGAGGCATCTAATATCATACATATGAAAAGCAATATTTCTTGATACTCAATTGAAAGTTGAGTTTTTCACATGCCACAGGGACTAACCAGACAAGATGAAACTTGCATTCACCGGCTGAGACTCGACGTTGCCTACACGAAATACTTCAAGCACAAGATCAGGCAGTCGGACAGGCCCACGTGCACCACACGTAACACTCGGGAAGACCTAAAGCACGTACTCTGCCACTACGAAGCCGAACGACAGATTCTGAAGGCAGCACTTCATTTGCAACGCGGCTCGAGCTTGGAGCTGCGGCACCTTCTCGGCCTGTGGCAAGACAGCAGTTGTGCGATGCGCAACACAAAAGCGCTGTTGGCGTTTTTGAGGGACACTCAGCTTGACCAAAGCTTGTGAAGGACTCTTTTTATGTATATATGTGTGTATATGGTGTATATGTGATCATTGTATATACCATAACCACCCGACACCTGGCGTAGCAAGCCAAGCGACAAACCAGGCTAACCTCTCCGGGCATTTCATTAAAGAATCTTATCTTTCTCTCTCTCTCTCTCTCTTGATACTCAAGACGGTACCGCAAACGCACTCCCAAAGGGATGCGAACGAGCGCTCGGGCAGCCCTGAAGGAGACAGCTAAGTGTCTGCGGAGCTCTCAAAGAAAGCAACGAACTCCAAGACGAACATAATTATTTAGCTTGCTTTTCCCAGTCAAGCTTCGTATCTTGCAATCAACCCAAAGATTTTTTTTTGCTATGCATCTGCTTTAATCACGTATACACTTTGACTATGTAAAGGACGTATCTACTTCACGTCTGTGTCGGGAAAAGATGCGAAGCAAATATAATAAGTGAAATCTGCAAATCCAGCGCGATAGTGAGGGGAGAAGTGCTTTTGTATATATAACCGAAAGGACAATGCGATCATTTTGCTTTACATCGCCTACTCCAGGAACCAGCTGGATCTGGTCAGTACAGTTCGCCGGTTGGACGATTCACATGCGGTCTTGCAGTGATGTCAACGCCAAACACCGACGCCATTCTGGGGATAATGTACCGGTGTGATGTTGCACGCCAATAAGATTTACTTCTCTCTCGCCTTATTTATGTATCTATTTTGTTGTTTAATTACGCTTACTTGGAAACCACGGGGCCCTTGCTCAACAAAGGCTCATCGAGGCAACCGAACTTTTTACACACGAAGGAATGAAGGAAGAAACTAGCGGAAAGACGGGGAGTTTAGCCGGTTCTGTGCACGGCTGGCTACCCTTTGCTGGGAGAATGTGTGGGGGGGGGGGGGGGGATAAAAATGATAGAAAATATGTGTTACAAGAAAACAAGAAAATAAAAAAAGGAAGAGAATATGACACTGCCTAAAATCTGTCTATAAGGCCACTTGTCCGCAAGAAACGCACTAATGCTTCCAAAGCCTTCTGTGTTGAGGATGGTTTACACCTTGCGTTTTGCGCATGATAGCCTTAGTTGTTTACATGGTATTAAACTCAACAAATCAACAAACCAAAGTTTACGCTGAAGTCCCTATTCGATCGCTATCGGAAGCTAATGTACGAGCATTGTTTCGTCAAGAATTGTTTGTTCAACTAAGCACGTTGCGGGGCTGGTTGGCGTTGCATATCTTTCTTCGTGAAAGTTATTCAGTGCAAAAGTTTGTGAAAAACACACTGAAAGACATAACAGCGCCCCTCCTCTTGTGTCTTTCCGTGTGTTTGTCGCCAAATTTAGCGCTGGATAACTTTCATGAAGAAAAAATAATTAATTATTTTTAGTCACATTTTCTCATGGCAAAGAGGCAGATATAGAATATGTTAGGATGGTGGCTGAATGCACCATGTGTATAGTGCCAAAAACTTAAAACTCAAACAGAAAAGAACGTTGTCCGGGAAAGCGTAGAACTTCTTACTCTGTGCGTATACCTACATGTAGAAAAGTGAGTTTCAAAATTGCCAGATAATGAAGAAAAACGTTTCAAGGAAAGCAATAGAGTTTGAAAGGGATGCAAGCACACAGAAAACCATGAGCCCGCAGGCAATCGAAGCAATCGAATTGAAACCAATTCAAAGGCGAGGCGCCCGCGCTGCGTTCGTCAAGCTTGTTGACATTCGCACGCAAGCCATGTTGGTGATCGAGCACTGCGATGCGGGTACCTTTCCTTCCGACTAGTCATTCTATTTCACCGCTACAGTGAATCAAGCTTTGCCATTTTGTTTCATTCTCTTGCTTTCCACATTTTTTTGTCGACCTTAGACGGTGGATTTTCGCCATATCTCTTTCGTGCTCCACACATCCGATTACAAGGCGCCATGTGCTTTGTATAGGCGCATTTTCCCTCTGCGCATGCCTTCATTGAGGAGCTACGCTCACCCGGTATAGGGTGGCCCAGATAATTCTGGCCTCGCGCCTTACGAATGACGTCAGCCCGACGTCATAGTAGACATTTGGAGCGGTCGTCTACATCGATTTGTCGACGAAATAAGAGGAAGCGCATGGCTGATCGCATTTGCTAAGGCTTTTATGCGATGCTTTTTTCATTCTTCGAGCCTCGAGAATGATTCCTCTAGATCGGTGGAAAACATTACGCGTCCACGAAAGGGAATCAGCAAATGGGCTGTCGTTCGTAGATGTGTAGATTCACAAGGCTGTGCAGTGGATCTATTGATTTAGCGTAAGCGTTCCGTTCTTCAATTGCAGATACTTAGTTACATTCGCCCGTTGGTATTCAACGTATAGCTTAGGATACAGTTTTCTGGGCTTTTCCTACTCCTCTAGCTTCGCACTTCTGTACGCGTCACAAAGACCGGTTGAAGCCGTGGTATTAACGTAACGCAGAAGAAAATGCGATTTACGGCATAGCTTGCTCACCATAAATGTCGCACTCTGCAGCTTATTCTTTGCTCCAGCTGGATTCTTTGGAAGCTGGACTGTGATTCAGTTATCTCAGTAACGCCCATCACGTCCTGCAGTGCGTCATTGAATTCCGAGATGCTACCTTCTCCGTTTCATGGGAGAGCATAAGATTTTTTGTTTGGTGCTTCAGGTGGCTTTACATGGTCCCACATTTTCTTTTGTGGGCCTCGATATTCTTTTTTTTTTCAACCGTCAAGCGTGCGGTACACATAGAATTTTTTTCATTGGCAGGAGCAGTGGGTGACAGGCTTATTCCTTTTGCAAGCACTTCTGGTCGAGCACTTACTTGCGGTTTTCCGAATATTCAGAAATGTATTTAAAAAATAAAACTGGTATACCGAATTCATTGTTTCGGTTCAAGTTAAGAGTTATATCGGACGCGTAATATCGGAGCATAAGGTTACTTAAGCTCCGATATCATACAGACAACAAACGTTCATATTGTAAAAGACCAGGGGATCACGCGCAATAACCATCATGACTCTGAGAGAGACAGAACTGCTGAAGATTTCAGCCTGGCGTGCTGCTCCAGGTGGTGGGTGATGATTGCGATATGCGCACTGATAAACACATAACAGCACATACAGTCCCCCCCCCCCCACACACACACATACACGCCCACATAGATTACACTGCTTACAAAGTTTCGTCAAGGCTTCTGGCCCGCAAGAACTTCAACAGCACTTTCGTGGCGTGTAATGCAAAGGTGGTGCTTTGCCATAGGCCGATAATATGCCACATATCTAAGCTCGAGTCCTTATCATCAACACAGCACAGTCATCGAACACAATGTACGAAAGTAAACACTGTTCTGATTAAAGTTAAGAACGGAACACTGACGGAATACTGACGGACTGGGAACCAAGAGCCTGTATATAAAACTGCTTCTGGTAGCTCTGGGGCGGCGGTGTCCCTGCTCCTTTTCACTATAATAACCTGATTAAACAGAGCTTAACGCTTTCACTATTTACAGTGTTGAGCTAAATGAGAGCCTGTTTATGTCGGTAGAGACCACTCGTGTTCTCTAGGGCGCTCACTAACACTGTGGCCTGACTGGCCCACATATACTTTGCCACGTGACAAAGGAATCTTATATGCAGGCGCGAGGTTCTGTGGCATAAACTACAAACCCTCACTTTTCTCTCGCCTGCCTTACACCACAAAATTCACCTGGTAATGTAACCTAATTCGGACTACAAGTTTTGTTCTGTCAGGAGAGCGAACCTAAACCACATTATGGGGCAGCGTGAAAATCACTCCCCTCCCGCGAGCCTTCGTAAACATTAAGGTAGTCAAGAGCTCTGCACAGCTACAACTCCGCACTTCAGGAGGCTCCCCTGAAGTGGGCTGAGGTGGTAGAGGAGGCCTACCGCGAGTAGGATCCCTCGCCTTCTCGCAGCCCCTTTCCCTTAAAATGGGATAAAGTTGTTTCTCTCTCTCTCTCTTATATACCACACAACTGCTACAATCCACAAACTACGGTTCTGATCAAATGCAATTACCGTGCCGTACACAACATTGTCACTACACAACAACGTTGTGTAGGCGCATTTCTAAAGGCGGTAAAAAAACGGGTTGTTTAAAGAAAGATCTCTCTTTATACATCCCGCTTTCTTACTGTCTTTAGAAATGCGCCTACACAACGTTGTTGTGTAGTGACAATGTTGTGTACGGTACAGTATAAAAAAAAATAGTTGCATTTGATCACGACGGTAGAGAGCATACTCTGTTGCTGAAAGTGGGTAGAGAAGGCTGAGGAAGACACTAGGGAGTTTTAGAATAGGGTACGCAAAGATAGCGTTCGTTGCGTACGCACGCTATCTCTACCACATAAAGGGGTTGCGCAAAAGGATAGCGTACAGTGGTTACAAACGCACCCTATTCGAAAACTCCCTACTGTCTTCAAAATCCGGGTAAAGTCTATGCAGTGCATATTAAGCGTTTCTTTATTAAGCGGCATGGCATACTAGTGCGCCTGCTTGATTTGAAGAAGATGGACGATGCCTGGTTAAAATGAGACGGAAAAAATTGCTCGTCTTGCCACCTCCTTTATGTATGCGCTCGTGACACGAACGTCCGGAGCGGATGCTGCCCGGACGTGTGCGACGTATGCGTTTCACGCTTAGGAGGAAGTCCCTCCTGTACATTGGCGACTAATGTGGCGTGCGAGTTGGGGCGTTGAGAAAGTGCAGGGCTGCGAATGAGGCTATAATATATTCCGACAGACTAAACAGAAGAGGTGATGAAACGTGCTCAAGATGAATGTCGGCTTGCAAGAAAAAAAAAAAAAGAAAACGAAATGAGTAGCGCATTCACTTCACACAGTCCTGGCGCCTATCGTCGCCTTTGTCACGCTTTATTTAGTTTCACGTTCCCCCTGCATATTTTTGACTTATAGTTTCGTTCGCCCTTGTTCAAGATGTGCAAGCTATTTATCTGAAGAAGTTGCACAGCACAAGCGTTTTCTTTAAAATACTGCGTTCTCCTCTCCAACCCGTCCATCGTTCTCGAGCGACCGCTCAAGGCGATGCGGATACATTCAAGGCAGCAGCAGCGGCATTCTCATAAATCGTAGCCGACATGAAAAACGGCCGTGAACTTATGCGAGTGAAAGGAAAATAACGCGGTCGCGTGTGGCTCACTGGCGTCAGATAAATCTTGTTAATTTCCCGTTTCGTTACGCAGGCTGCCTGCAACGGCGAACTGCCAACTTTTTGTAATAAAACGCTAGCAAATGGATGCTCCGCTACCGGTGCTATTGAGAACACGCTAACACATTTTTATGAGTGTGAGCAATAGCGATTTTCTACGTACGAGGTTTATGGGGATAAGAAGTGGTGCTGCTGGGGATTACGTAAGGTCACTCTTCCCCGACCTTCGTGGTTCTTTTGGCACATTAAGAAAATGTAAATAAAAGCGAGCCAGGCTCATATTGCTAGAGCCCTTCGGTAAAGAAGATCTCACAAACGCTTACAAACAAAGGTGCATTTTACCGGCGCAACGGTCGCTATAAGCATTCCGCATAGGTCTTATGGATGATGTGCTGGATTTGTGCAAACGAGATGAAATTGCTGAAAGAAGAAGCATGCGAGAGAGAGGGGGGGGGGAGGATTATGTGCACAATTATAACAAACAGCTGTCTTACACCGCAGCGGATCATTTCAGTGATGTTTTCAACGTCTTCATGATGTGACACGGTAACTGACGGTTTTTTGTGCTGTGTTTCTCATGCTTTTTCTTTTCTATACTCGCAGGTGACATATTTCAGTAATTCTTTGGTGTTCAATTAGAAGCTTCAGCTATGGTCACCAAATGATAATGATGCTATCTGGCGCATTACGTGCCAAAACCGCGATCTGATTACGAGGTACGCCCTTGTGAAGGGCTCCGGAAATTTTGCCCATCTGATGTTCTTTAATGTACTGCCATCGCACAGCACCGTGGCTTCTAGCATATCGCCTCCATCGAGATGCGACCGCCGCGGTTGTTATCGAACCCGTGACTTTCGGGTCAGCAGCCGAGCACTGTAACCACTGCACCACTGAGGCGGACTGGTCAGTCGCCAAGGTCCATTGAAGCAGGCGTCCCTCTAGGTCAGAGTTTCATTTACCAAACAGGACACAGTTATCAAATGCCGAGCTCTCTTTACCGACCTCTGGTATGCTGAAGCATACCTTTCAGCTCCTACCCTACAGGTCCATCTTACGCACAATAGAAGCGCATTCAACTGTACTGAGTTTCTCGCTCCTCCTGTAACAGGAGCGGCTTCGCCCACTAAAGTGGTTCATTACCGCGGATGAATTCGAAACAAGAGTCGAGCTATATGACTACCCAGTAAACATAGGGGGCACACTGCATCGTTGGGATGGTGGGAAGAATTAGGAACATGAGGAACGAAAGGCGCGGCACCGAAGCAGGTTTATTATTACAACGAGTGCTTGGTGCCCGAGCTCCTCATTGTCTACCGTGCTTCAAAGCACCCGTCGGAAAACCCGGAACGCGAGTCGGCTTTTGTTCACCGCCTTCTTTATGACGTACTCGGCTGAGCAGTTCCTAAAGCAGTTACGGGTAGAAAGCAAGCACTGTGACGGCGGCCTTCACATTTCAAGCATTCACGCAGTTTCTGTGGGCACTCCGTCGAATCGGTCAAATCTGTCTTTTAAAAGTGGTTACTGTGGCTTAGCGGCTAAGGCGCTGCGCTGCTAAGCCGAAGGACGCGGGATTCGATGGCCGGTAACGGCGGCTCCCTTTTGATTATGTCGAAGTGGAAGAAACGTTTGTGTACATGGATTCAAGTGAACGATTCAACTGAACGCCCTAGGTGATTATACCTCAATGTCTCCGCTGCACGCTACTTGTAACAGCACAGAATATAACTCTATGCTGTCAAAATGAATCCCGAGATCCCCCTAAGTTACTACTCACTAGAATATCCTGCTGTTGGCACGTAAAGCCCCAGACTTTTACGGCCAAGCCGTACATGCCGAGGCGTAACGGGTGTCTTAGGGTAGGCTTTTCCTAGCGCAGCTATGTGCCAGAGATATTGGATAAGCCCCACTACCCCCTACTGCTATACTAAAGATAAGTTCTCCGGAGGCAAAAAAAAAAAGTCACAGTTTGGCCGCAATGGCGAAGAAATGAATGCGATAGCAAGAAAAGCGGCCCGTGATGAACGCGCTGCTACGCGGCAGAAACATCTTCGAACTTGTTTGGGGCAGCGCTAAGGAACACACGGAGAAAGACACATAGGAGACGCCACAGCGCGCATGTGCCACAGAAATGGGGCAAACTCCATTACCCACCATTGGTCCATTAGAGTGACGCGAAACGGAGAATGTGGAAAAAATACGCAGGACGCTCAAATGGCTCCTCAAGAACGCGCACGAAACGCCAAGCATATGCTGCAAGACAGACAAGACAACGAATATCGCGCCAAAAAGACGCATGTTGCTCAAATGGAAAACTTTACAGGGAGCATAAGTTGCGTTTAAAGGGACTTTATGTACGTTTCTGTGCCGTTCAGAAAAATTGTGTGCCTTTTTGCACCTTAATCAAGAGTCAGTGTGACCACTGCTCCGTGTGATCAACAGCTTGGCTGGCAATCCACTACAACAGAGTGGAATTGCTCCGTGGTAACAGATAAACACCGAGGCCGCCCCTTTCAGCTTCGCCGGTCAGCTTCGCCGGTCACAGGGTTTAAGGGCGATGATTTTTTTCTAGGGTATACTTTTGGATCCCACAGGTAGCAAGTTGTTTTCTTTTTCGCTCATGATCATTTAACTCTAGCTGATCATTTCAACACATCTTATCCTCCCCTAAGGCTTATGTTTTTCCTTGGCTTCGCGCGGCTGCAAATAAGAGGCATCGGGGCCACTGGTTACGTTTCTTCTGCTTCATGTATTCTTGCTGTAGCTTGTAGCTTGCGATGAGCGAGTACTCTATAGTTGTTTTCGTTGCTTTAAACAACCTCCGGTGAAATTCGCGCTATTTTACCACTTTATTCATAAGAAACTGCCGAAAGTTTGCTTTTTGAATGTTTTATTGTTTTCAGGTGTAGATGTCGCCTTCCGGTCTGCTTCGTATTCACTTCATACGTCACGCTCCGAAAGCAAGATTTGCTGAAATGGAGCTTTCAGTTTGCCAGGACATGAGTTTCCTGCCCAAGCTAAATTTTAATGCTGATACTAACAGTATTCAGTCCCACTAACTCAATTTGCAAGCAGATGAATTAACTGATTACAAAAATGTGCAGGTCAAGTTGTTTGCAACAAGAAGTACTATGAAAGCTTTTCTTTGAGAATGCTAACAGCGTTGCGCAAACGAGTTGCCATACTTGTATCCATGTAGGAACAGAATGTGTTAACACGATATATAGCTTTAAAGAGCTCGTTTCGCAGAAATTTGGGTGTCGGCGGCGGCGTCGTTGGTTGTGAGCGGAATATCGGCGTTGTCTATGAGCGAAAATACGAGCTATATGCAAATAAATAAGTAATAAAAAAATCTTCGGCCGAAGTGAGAATCGAACTCCGGATTTCTCAGTGAAAATCAGGTGTTCTACTACGGAGCCACGACAGTGCTTGAAACTGCTTTGTAAAAGAACGCTATAAGAATCTCATGCAGTGGCGCAGGAGTCTCCATAACGCATGCGATACTCCGTGCAAGAAGTTGAATTGCACCAGGCGTAAAAGCATGTGGACTGCTCAACGAGTGGGTGCTTCAAAGCTGCCCACCCATTACAAAGTGCGCAGCTGCGCAGATACGCGTGGCACCTTACGGACCCGCTGTGGGTACTTCGCCAATTTGCAAAAGGAAGAAATATGGCGAAGTGGGCGCTTCGCAACTGTACTTGCAGTAGGCATTTCAAGCTACCTTGAAAGGGCCAGTGTTACGCTCAGAGACGTTCATTTTCTTGCGTCACGGTTGAAGGCGATGGGCACGGGGCCCGATTACGCTGTCGCGTTCTACTCATGACGGCGGAGCTCAAGCGTCCTTCAAGTTTCTTATTTGTGGTACCACACGTCACACACCCTGGAAACACAGGTGAACGGTCAGCGTTAAACTAGCAGCAAAATCAAAGAGGAAGCGACAAGAAAATCGCAGTAACCTCTGCCCAGATCAGAAAATCCCAGCAGGCCAATGCATAGAATATACGAAGAGATTCATGCAAACTGTCACATGCATTCCTTGACCTTATACGATTTATTTTGTAGTTTTGTCACGAAAAATCATTTCTTTAACGATATTTATGTACACGTCGCGCGAGATGTCCAGTATTATTCAATTCGATTCAATTCAGTTTATTAAGACAATTTTTTTTTGTAATGAAACCATTCACGTAAAGCTAAAACAATGCTTGGCCGTCACTTCCACTTGCGGTATAGCAGCTCTGGTTATAGCGCTATGTAACAGAGTTAGGAAAGTTAGACAACTTTCCTGACTTTCTTGCTTGGTGCTGCAACCAAACCTTGCGATGAAGTATCAACTAGCCTGCACTGACACCCGTGTTCAGTATAGCAGCCATTCGCTTTGTATTATGTAGTGTTAATATACAGAAAGTTTCAACGTGATGCCTCCTTTTTCTGTTTAATACGCGTCCTCGGCTCCACTCTAGAATAATAGCGATGGCATTCCTAACCGAGTGTACAATACTACGGAAAGTTGACCTTCTCGTATTCTCTGGAAAGATTCCCGCGGCAGGCATTACTGTGTGTGGCGAACACTCGTCCTGCTTTCGGAGAAAACGCTCTTTTCTCTGACACGCACGCCCTCGCTGCCAGCGCTCGCCTAACGCGCAGCTTGCGTACAGACTCACCTAATCACCAAGAGCGGTTAATTACGCACTCCCCGGCAGCATTCGTGCTCTCCTAGGGCAGGCCACTATACCCGTTCATTTGGCATCAGCCGACCACCACCACACTGCGTCAAGCTGCGCTGCGGTTCTCGGGCTTTCCGCGAAGAGCAATCACGCCCGCGGCTGCGGGTCACCACGCGACCGCTTTTCTCACAGTTGTTTTATTTGCGTGCATTGAGGCAGGTGTTCATGGCAGCAGAGCTCCCTGCTTAAATGAAGCTTAAATGAAGATAACTAGCGAATCGCATTCCGCAAAGACGCACATTAGCCGAGTTGTGGGCTGTATGAATTTCGAGCTATCGCCACTGCCTTATCGTCGACTTTTAAAATGTTCTCGGTTCGCATAGGTATAGTTATTGATTAACACTTTTCCAATACATCGCCAACTCTGACCCTATCAAAGCACTCGCGGCGACACAAAACCTAAACGTTGAGGTTTTGTGGCCATGGAAATTTGGCTAACCTTACGTCACAAGGAAGCTTTGCGCAGAGAAAGTTATTTATCAGCGTGAACAAGCTGTTCTCTCTCGTTCTCATTCCTCTTGTTTGGGAGCATCATATTCGAGCCTGCGAATCTTTACGGCCGTCACTGGTCCTGTATGTTATTTTGCTTCTTTTTTTTCCTTTTTCGCTCAGGTAAGCTTTCACATAAACACCGCCCAATATCAATACTTGTCTCTGACAGGCTGATTCGAATAACACTATCATCTATCTCGTAGAAGGCGCATGTGCATTTTTTCTCATCCGTTGGCATTCTTCGCGGGCGCACACAAGCTGTAACATTTAACGGCACACGACGCGCGTGACCCGAAAGCGGCAAATGGCACTCCATCCACTTGTAGCAGGAAGCAAAACACGGGTGGATTCCTTTACTCGACGCAAGCGACGCGAGCTCTGATGGATCTTCTCTACATGTCAACCGGTTTCCTGCGGATTGGCGTGTTCCTTGTTTGCCTTTGTCGATCAATTCCGCCTTTATCTTGTTGTGCCTTTCTTTTGCATTATTTGCTTAAATATATTTTTATAGAATGCAATGAATTCCCAAGAGAGGAAAGCCGAACTGTTGTACTTTTTGGCGTCTTGAAATCAATGCTGGGCGAGTTGGTATCTCATTTCCTCGTAAAATGTGTCTGTGCGGTAGCTAACGCGGATTTGTGTGCGCAGCGGTGTCGCAATTCAATCAAATCAAGCGGCAGATAAGTACTTTAGGTAACACTACATCAACAACAGTGCTGACCCGCCACGGTGGTCTAGGGGTTATGGATCGCGGGATCGAATCCCGGCCGTGGCGACCGCATTTTCGATGGAGGCAAAAATGCTTGAGGCCTGTGTAATTACGTACATGTTCAAGAACACCTGGTGGTCGAAATTTCTGAAGCCCTCCACTACGGCGTTTCTCATAATCATATCGTAATTTTTGCAAGTTAAACCCCAGCAATAATTATAGCTGGGAGACATGTACGAATGCTGGGCGAGGTGGTATCATAACTGGGTGAATTGGCGTCCGAGTTCGTTCGTACGTACAACGTGTGCGTGCCGTAGCTAACTGTGACTGATTAAATTTCACTGCGGTGACGTGATTCAATGAAATGTGTCTGCAGGTATGTACCGTAAGTAACACTACATCAGTCGTATTGCTGTGCGCGTTGACTGTTACAGTCACCGGTGGTGCTGCTGTAGCTTTCTTGCAGCTCGATACGGTGTTTACATTGGCGGCTTACGCGACATCGCTAGACTTTCTCGGAGATACATTTATGCGATTATTAACATTAGTAAGCCTCGTTGTCATCACTATTGAAGGTCGTGTCTTTTTGTAAACATTACCTTTTAATGAAATGCCATTTTGTCGTGGAGTGTCGCATTCGCTGTTCTTTGCTCTAAGAGTTCAAGTAGAATTATTTGGACGGGACGCCGTTGTTCTCAGCAGGAATCCTTTCTTACAGCGAAGATGTGCGTGGCTGGACAACAAAAACGTATGTGCCACAGAAATTGGGCAAATCGCACTGCTGACCACTGATCCACTAAAATGAATAACGAAACACACGGGCGGCAAACACGAATTAACATTTCTGGACAGACGTAACCAATAATTGCCGAAATACTTTAATTAAACCGTCGGGATTAACCCGGGAATAAACACCCGGGTCGCACGTTTCAGCATCACTTGCTGATTATATGTAAGTAGTTCTTGGGCGTTAATTCTTTTTAGGGGCGAAGCTCCTTATGCCGTGGGTCTGTCCATCCTCCGTTTGTTTGAAGCGTTGTAGTAGCCACCTCTAGCTCGTGAGAAGCGCGCGTTCTGATATGCACGAGAAGAAGAAGACGACGTTGACGAGTGACACTCTCGTGCGTGTTCGCCTGTGTGGCGTTAATTCTTCTTTACTACGTCTCGTGTTTTCAACGACACCCGAAGACAACATTTCAGAAATAACGCGCCATGAGGCTCCCTCTTGGCACGCTTTCTCTTTAGCTCGGAGTCGCCAGATGGAAGACAAGGCTGCGGAACGGAGGGCACGGAAGGCGGCGGCAGCGCGCGCTCGCAGACAGAATCCTGAGGTGAGACCCTGCGAGGCCGAAGCTGCACGTCGACGCCGCGAAGCAGATTACGCCGTTCGAGCCCGCGAAGCCGCAGCTGCTCGACAAGCTGCACGGCTGCGGCGAGAAGACCCCGCCATTCGAGCCCGCGAGGCCGAAGCTGCTCGACAAGCTGCAGGGCTGCGGCGAGAAGACCCCGCCGTTCGAGCCCGCGAGGCCGAAGCTGCTCGACAAGCTGCACGGCTGCGGCGCGAAGACCCCGCCGTTCGAGCCCGCGAGGCCGAAGGTGCTCGACAAGCTGCACGGCTGCGGCGCGAAAACCCCGCCCTTCGAGCATGCGAGGCCGAAGCTTCACGGCTGCGGCGCGAATCGGATCTTCAAAATGTGAAGGACCCTGAAGCGGCGAGAAAGCGCGCGTACCGGAAGGCAGAGCCCGAAGCTGTGCGAGCACGTGAAGTTGCTGCAAAACGCATCAGGCGGGCTCTGCCCGAAGGCGCCGACGGGCGCTTCCAGCGGGACTTCCTTGATAACAGTTTCGGCCATAGTTGCGGTGTGTGCAACAGATTGTGGTTCTCAATCTAGTCACAGTATCTTCCATCAAGAAGGACCACGCTCGCGCCAATGCCATCGACGTGCTGCAGCGCGAGTTCGCTTCGCCCCACTCATCATCATTCACCACGTGGATATGCTGTGATTTTTTGTTGGCTTATTTAGAGTCGATTATCATGTGCTTCCGATACAGTTGGTTTAGTTGTTTTCGTACAGCAAGGTCCACTTACCATGTTTGAGCATGAAATTGTCTTTGAGCAGGCTTCGCGTTATTGCTTTAACGATTAAGGTTTAGCGATGTAATTGGGACGCTGCATTATGATCAGCAGGCAGCGAGCCGTGGTAACCCATTCACATAAATAAAAATATGTGAAATTAATGGCGTAAAGATAAAAGGGACGAATCATTTTCTCTCTGAAGAGTGAAGCTGCGACAGCTGGCGTTGCTTAGGATCGCGAGAGCAATCACGGCGAGTAAACAACCTTTTCATATCTTGATCTCTTCGTGTCTCGCGCGGCGATGGGGAGTGCACACATTTCGTCGTTTTGTTGACAATGAGGCAAAAGTCCGTGAGTGTAGCTTACCGATGTAAAGGTCTTCATTATTTCGTTCCGTTTTGACGCGGACCTACGCGCGAAAGCGCAATGCAAGAAACACGGGTTGGCGAGGACAAAAGACACGTGCTATTCTTGCTCGATCTCTCTCTTTGTGATGGCGCTGCGTATGACAGCTCTTACGCGCTCGCCAAGAGTATCACATAGCCCCCTCCAATTTAAGGATTCAACTTTTGCGTGAGACGCTGCCATTGTGTATCGTACGTTAAGCCTACCGCATGAGCCCAAAACGCTGTTAGGTCTGTCGATGTTCTGCACTAGGTTAAGAGTTGTAAATGTTGTTGATGCAGTCACGGTAACCTCTACTCTGGTGAGTGCTATAGAAGACGCACATGCGTATTCGGATTTACGTTTCACCTGCCCAGCTATATCCGCTAGCTGAGCGTTCCGTTACGAAGAAAACCTGAAGCGACGGCTAAAGGAAGAATGTGCGGCTTCAATCACAGCAGTGTTGAGCATACAAGATCAGGCGAACGCACGCGTGAAGTATGTATGTATGTATGTATGCATGTATGTATGTATGTATGTATGTATGTATGTATGTATGTATGTATGTATGTATGTATGTATGTATGTATGTATGTATGTATGTATGTATGTATGTATGTATGTATGTATGTATGTATGTATGTATGTATGTATACGTATGTATGCATGTATGTCACCTTCATCCCGTTAACCTGCAGCTTAGAAGAAAACGTTCTCGTTCCTGCCGTGTTCACAAGCGCTCTTCACAAAATACCCTACTTTAACAACTTTTTCAGAAGGTTCCTACTTGTAATCTCATCTTGATGATTGCTTTAACGTTTTATTCATTTCTGTCATAGTAATATTTTCTTGGATTCTTTTTCGCTTAAGACAAGCCTCGAGGGGAAACATCTTTTTGTTGCCTGCATCTAGAACGCGTCCTCATTCAAGACTGCCCTTATATCTTATATCTTGTGTTCATCAACGTGACTACTGCATCGCTAGCTTGTTTGAATGTATTTATAATCCACTATACCCAACTCGCCTTTTAGGGCTTAGGACAGTTATAAATAAATAAATAAATAAATAAATAAATAAATAAATAAATAAATAAATAAATAAATAAATAAATAAATAAATAAATAAATAAATAAATAAATAAATAAATACTGTACCTAATGCCCCAAGGCGGCCGCGCTTTATTCTGCTTCAAAATTCTTCGCATAGCCTTCATTTATCTTATCTTGTCCGTGCTTTATTATTCACTCCCTTTCCCGCTACATGCGGCCAAATTGGCGTCAGATTCCATTACAGAACTGTCTTCAGCTGTCTATATATTTCGCGCCATTTTCATCCAGTGCGATTGAATGATTTGGCATGGCTAAGTTTGCTTCCTCCTACTTGCGTCTATGGTTCCGCGCTTCCTTATTCTACGTTTTTTTTTTCTCCAAGAACACTCCTTAGCCCTACTGCGTCCTCCACTAGCCAGACTTATTGGGCGCTCCGTGGCAGGCTGAATCTCGCTGCGGCTGCAGCGCCCCCGCGCGTGCTCGCGCCATATGGCGCTTGCTCGCTTCACTGCCTCGTTTCTGAATAAGTCCCGGGATATAAAGCGTGCCTCGAAAGAACTTTGCGGGACGCCTCACTACATCTTCGTTTCTTATATCCTCCTATTTCTGCACTTCTTACTCGGCATAGTGAGTTGCAGCGTACTCTCCCAACAGGCCTGGCTGTCAGACTCTGCAGCTGAAGCGTATTCACTAACACATGGATGAACCCCGAGAAGATATTTGAAGAAATAACTCCACCGAACGCTGCTTCTAACCCACCTACTTACTTCTCATTGCTTATCTATCATACAGCAAAAGAAAGGGAAGTAACGTACTTATTCTAATAATTACTGCGTAAGCTTTCTGCTCTTTCGTGTGCTTTTTCCCGTATTTTGAATGAAATCATGCATGGTAGTCACTTCCATCTGAACTGGAAGTGTGTGCGGCAGTAGTTCCGCAACAGTACAATAATCTTTCCTATATTGACTTTTGCGACCCTTTGTTCTGTTGCCAACTTCTTCTTGCTTCGCAGCGATGTCCTCCTCTTTCTCGGGCAAGCCTTTCGAAACCAGCGCTGTGCTGGACTCGGCCAATGTCTGCTGCGACCATTCGAGTCGCAGTGGATTTCCTGTGGCTTTGGCTGTGTCTGTAGTTTTGGCTGTGTCTCTGGCTGCAGCTCTTGCAATGCCGGCCATGCTTCAATACCACTGTGGTGAGCTCTGATCCTCAGAGGTCGACTCGGACGTGTCTGGTCTGGGAAGCAGAGGAGGAGGTATCATCTGTGAAGTATATGCTTCACAGAATTCCGTGAACCTTCACAAAATTCCGTGAATTCCGTGAACCGCATGGGGAGCATCGCTTTCTGACGACAGCAACAGCTTCCCGACGATAAGAGCGGTCTCCATCATCTGCATTAGGATCTCCTTTTTCCTTCTGTATCGCCGGCAGCCCAAACTGCCTTGCGACTGCTGGAGTTCTTAATCCAATGTTTTCAGCACTACAATAATCACCGCAACTCCCATACGGCCCACATAAAAATCGCCATTGCCCAATCGAATCCCAGAGCACTGAAGTCGTGTAGGCTAGAAAACTCCGGCGTCAGTGACTATTTGTATTCATGTGCACGTGCAGTGCTCGTCTTCTCTCACTCTTTCTGTTTCCCATTCCCATATTCCCCAGTGCAGGGTACCAAACCCGACGCTCGACTGGTTAACCGCTCTGTCTTGCCTGTGCTTGCTTTCTCTCTTTCTTTCTCTTTGCTTGCTTACTGCTGAGGTTCCTGCGAGCTACCCGCCTTGTTGAATGTATGACACTTTCATGTGTGTGTGCTTCTTTCACCGTCGTTTCTCCCTTTCTTTTATGGCGATAGCAATTATATGGACACTCTCGGCTGGTTTTTGCCGTCACCGTCATGTCCCAGATATGTATATGCCTGCATATATTAATAAAAGCCAGAGAGATAGGTAAGAAGAAAAACATTCTGAAGCGCACCACCGAGATTCGAACCTGCGACCCCTCGCTCCGCTTTAAACAATTCGGTCACACGCCACCAGTTGTTTAGGTTACTTACGGCGAGCGATTCATATACACCGTTTAACGCTGGCGGCACGCAGAGCTCGGAGGTGCTTCAGCGTGTGCAGTATCAGCCGCGAGATGGCCCGAAGGGCGCGTTGAAGCGACGATCCTGCATTTTCCTTCAGTTTAAAAACTACCCATGAGACGCGCACTATAAGGTGGCCCAGTTCTGTAGCCACTCGCTATGTGGAACGCCAGGTAAACCATGGAGTTAATATATTGACTCTAGAGGAAAAGCTCCCCATAGGGCCCATGCATTGAAACCTATAACCGCATGAGTTCCGCCATGATGGAACAAAACGAACGTTGCCAGACCCTGAGACGCTCGCTATATTTCACGGTAGTAGTCAGCTTTAATCTACCAACCTAGGCCAGCTACGCGCTGTTCAGGGAACATCAGCTGTGTTTGATGCGTGAAGCCGTGTGTTAGTGTAGCGTTGTCTGTGCAGCTGCCCCGATTGATAACAGTTAACGCTTCCACTTGTTTGTGTATGGTTTTTACTAGGCACGCCTTACCAATAATGCATACCGAATAAAGTTTCTCCGTTCGCTGGCACAAGGGTCACTCGACAGATTCGCAGCTCGAAGCAAAGTGCGTAGGCCGTGGTGGCGCGGTGCTTCGACTTGCAATGACGACACACCTGTATCCACGTTCTTTTTCAGCTCATTGCTGCCGTACTTCAGCACAGAGTGCCATAAAGCAGAACAATGTCGATTGCAGCATGCAGCGGCGAATGTGATTGAGACGTCACCCGAAAGCTTCAATCAAAACTAAAGATACACGGCGCACGAAATTTTATCGCCGTTAAAAAGACTTGAAAAAAAAAAACTTCGGTTGCGCCTAGTTGGTACCTAACTTTCAGTGCTTGTCATCTTTTCTTTGCCGTCCGTCCTGTTTACACTGAAGTTTTCAGCTTGAAAGAAAAAGGGCTTTCACATGAAGTCTAGTGGTACGTGGCAACAGAAAACGCACACAACGGGGCATAATGACAACTACGAGATACACGACGTAAACGAAGTTTCAGGGGCTTTAACACGACGTGGAAACCGGCGCAATCGGCCGCGAGCGCACTCTCGAGTGTTGGTGTTGGTATGGTGGCTCCATCTAGTAAACCAGCCTGCAAACGCTCCTTTTCGCGCGCAGTAAATTGCATAAATAGCCGTCGTATTCTTTCGCAAAAGTATTTAAAATAAACAAAAAACAATACATTTTAATTGTGCAAATACTTCTTTAGGATTGATATGTGATGGCAAGAATGACAACGTTCCAAGATGTCAGCGTTCTTGTGGTTAGCGGTCTCGCGGTCTCGCTTTTCCTCTAGAGTCAGTATATTGACTCTATGGGGTAAACAATTCGTCGAACGCCACCGCGCGGCAGGCGACGCGGAGAGGTCACTCCGATGCGCCGCTGTTTTCAAGAAGCAAAAACTAAGAGCGGTGGGCTGCAGCGCGCTGCTCAGACACGAAGTAACAACTGTGACAGTTGTTCGAATTCGTCCTGTGTATACCTGCGCGTTCTTTTCGAGCGCCCTTCCTTTTGTTTGAACAGCACGCTGCAAGTGTCGAGCTGTGACCGAACTATATAGTTCGCGGTCTTCCTGTATGTGTTCTTTTCGTGAGTCGGTGTTTGAGCGGCGCGCTGCAAGTATCGAGCTGCTTGCCGTTCTTCATGTGACATTCTAATATGTTGCTATCGCATTCATTGCTTCGCCGTTGCGGCGAAACTGTGACTTTTTCTCTCTCTCTTCTTTTACTGTTTTTCTCCCCTCATTTGTCCCCCAGGGCCGGGTAGCACACCGGATGTTTATTTTGCGGTTCATCTCCCTGCTTTTCCGCATTATATTTATCTCTGTCTCCCTCTGCTTGCTTACATCCAGATTTGGGTAGGTCATTCGGTATCGTTTGTAGAATATGATATGCTTATTTATTTTGGTTTATTTTGAATTATTTTCACGTAGAGAGAGAAATAGATGAAAAGGAAGAGGCAGGGAGGTTAACCTGGTGCGAGCGACCGGTTTGCTACCCTGCACAGGGGTGGGGATATAGGGGTCGGAAAGAGGACAGAGAGAGAGGGAGATAAAATAAAAACAAAGCAAAACATGCGCACATGCACACACATGCAGGACGTCCTATCACAGCCGGTCTGATAGCCCGGTTGAACGCAGAAAGCGCATTAGCGCCTGCACAGCCTTCTTCTGAGACGTAAAGTCCTGTCGGTGGCGCAGGATTCTTTCTTCCGAAAGAGTTCGGTCGTCCAATTTGTCAAGCGCGTTGCAAAGCGACTGTCTCTGCGAACAGTACTGTGGACAGTCGCACAGAATATGCTTAATTGTTTCATCACTTCCGCAGTGGTCACAAGCTGCGGTGTCGGCCATTCCTATGCGGAACACGTACGCACAGGTAAATGCGACACCCAACCATAACCTGCACAGAAGGGTAGCGTCACCTCAACGAAGTCCTGGGGGCATTCGAAGGCTGAGAGTTTTGTCTAGGGCATATAGTCGTGCGTGCTGTAAGTGTGGCTCGTTCCACTGCGACGTGGTGAGTTGGCGAGCAAGCACGCGGAGCTTCCGTTCAGCATCAGTTCTGGAGAGCGGTATTAAGAGTTGATTGTTTTCAGTATGGGCGGAACGGGCAGCTTGATCGGCCCGTTCATTGCCGATAATCCCACAGTGACTTGGAAGCAACTGAAAAGTTATTTCATGCCCTTTCTCAGTTAAATGGTGCGTCTCTTCTGCAATCTCAAATACAAGTTGTTCGTGCGGGCCGCGTCGTAAAGGTGACAGAAGAGACTGTAGTGCCGTCTTGGTGTCACTGAACATAGTCCATTTTTGTGCCCGTTCATCACTTATGAAATGTAATGCGACACGAAGCGCTGCGAGCTCTGCTGCCGTCGATGTCGTAAGGTGGGAGGTCTTGAATTTGATTGTTGTGGCTTTAATCGGTATCACAACTGCTGCAGTTGAGCTGTTTGGCAAAACGGAGCCGTCAGTGTGTACGTGTACATAGCCTTGGTACTTCTCATATAGCAGGAGTAAAGCGAGCTGTTTAAGGGCAGGTGACGACATATCCGCTTTTTTCCGGATGCCAGGTATTGTTAGGCTGATGTATTTTCACGTAAAAATGCATTATCCCCGGTGGTGTAATTCTAATGCGGCAAACAAAAGTACGAGTAAGGGCGACATTGCCAGTACAAGGACTAATAAATTTCTGCAAGGGAAAGCGATATACACAGGATTTTATTCAATAAAAGACGGCAAAAAGAAAACCACTGGATATGAAAAACAGTCAGAAAAAAGAATAGAGAGGAATAGAAAGGATAAATGCAGCCATCTGTGATGATGATGCGGATAGCCAAGAATCAACATAGGAAACGGACAGGAGAGAGTGAAACCACTTCCTTTCATAAGGAAGGAAGGAACAAGAGAGAAAGGAAAGGCAGGGATGTTAACCAGTCTAGAAGGACCGGTATGCTACCCTACACTGGGGGAAGGGATGGAGGAGCTTTAAAGGCAGAAGGAGAGCACGCACGCACAAAAAGTCACACAAATCTCACAGTCACGCTAACGTCGTAGTCTATAACCGCCGGTGCAAGTCTGATGCCTTCACAAAGTTAAGCACTGCCTTCGTCGCCTTTACCCGCGATGACCTCTCTGGACGTCATTCCAGAATGGTTTCTGCTGTCATCGGTCTGGGATCTATGCGAGCAAGAGCGACTGCGAGGGATTTTCTCTGCGCTTTGTAGCGAGGACAGTCGCAGAAGATGTGCTGTAGTGTCTCCTCGCTACCACAGTTGTCACAAAACGGGTTGTCAGCCATTTCGATTCGAAAAGAGAATGACTTTGTGAAAGCCACTCTTAGCCATAAACGGCAAAGCAGAGTGGCATCATTTCGGCGTAGTCCCGTAGATGTCTGAAGAAGCAAAGTGGTCGGGCAGTGACGGTGGTGGTTGTGCAGTCTGCTTGCTGTATTACAAGTGGAGGAAGTCATTTCTTGTGCGGCCACTCGAAGTTCGCTAGCAGCATCGGTCCTTGATTGGGGTATTGTCTCGAGCCTGTCACCTTGAAGAGCTGATCGAGCAGCACTGTCGGCGTGTTCATTGCCTATCAGGCGGCAGTGACTTGGCAGTCCACTGAAATGTCACGTGCTGTCCTTTCTCTAACGAAGTATGGAGGAGATACCTAACCCTAACCTCGAAGACCAACTGCTCGTATGGTTCGTGCCGCAGGGCTGATAGCAAAGATTGCAGGGCTGCCTTCGAATCGCAGAAGACTGACCATCATTGAGGCTGTTCGCGGTTGACTGCACAAAGTGCAGCGCGAAGAGAGGCAAGTTCTGCTGCCGTCGATGTCGTTGGGTGGTCTGTCTTGAAACTGGCAGTAATAGCTTTCTATGGGACGACCACTGCTCCGAACGAACACTGGAGGGTAGTTGATCCATCGGCATAAACATGCACGTGATCAGCATACTTCTCGTGCAAAAGAATCAGAGATAGCTGTTTCAGCACGCGAGATGAGAGCTCAGATTTTTTTCTGATTCCCGGTATGCTGAGG
The DNA here is from genome assembly GCF_013339695.2 of Rhipicephalus sanguineus. Taxonomy (NCBI): domain Eukaryota; kingdom Metazoa; phylum Arthropoda; class Arachnida; order Ixodida; family Ixodidae; genus Rhipicephalus; species Rhipicephalus sanguineus. Next base: position 74,893,359 of record NC_051177.1, on the reverse strand, counting down.
TGCACTTCAGGTCGAATGAAGCACCAAGGAGGTATTGCTGGCTTAGATGCGGGGCTGAAGCCTGATGGAAGGTGGGCAGAATGGTATGCAATCGTTGCACAGTACGATGTCCGTGGTCTTTCTGATGGCAATGTTGCAAGGTGGTGGCAATGGGCCCGGGAAAAATGCCTGATATGAGCTCTAAAGGCTTCCACCGCAATGTGCGTTTGCATAGGTTGGTCCCGTGCGATGGAAATAGTCGCTTCAGTCAGCGCGCACTTTGGCAAGCCAAGGCAAACTCTGAGAGCCTGAGCTTGCACAGCCGGCAGGGTGCGAATATTTGTCTTGCATGTATTAGATCAGTACAGGCAGACTATATCACAAAAAAACCGAAAAACAGTGTTCTGTACAGTTCCAGCATTGCGTCTACCGACATCCCCGAGGTTTTTCCACCCAGGAACTTATAAACTTATATTGTGTGGTTGCACGCGCAACCCAGTGTCTTCAACGCGGCGCTCGGCTCATGATGTGTTTACACGCGCAGCGGCGAGGGGGGTTGCATTGGGCGGGGGCATTTTGCCACCACCGCTGCCCTTCGCGCACTGCGCTCATTCTGCAGCCGAGACGCCCCGTTCCTTCCTTCCCCTTTTAGGGGGAGATTCCTCTTCTCAACCCGAGGAACGCACGTCGCTTTCTCGGGGTCCTTGGGGGTCTTCGGTCTTGGGAGTTGTGACTGACCACATCGGACCCAAGCCGTGAGCACCGCCGCCGCTATAAACCCTGAAGCGCTCCGGCCATGGAGTGCGAACCACCGCCTCGGACCGGAGTGCAAAAATCACGCGAGGTGAGATGACCATTTATCATTCCCTCGACGTGTGCTTTCTATTTGTTTACGGTTGTTTCCCCCAGTGGTGCGGAACACTCCGCCGCTGAGGTGTTCTGTTAACTCTATGTGCTACTCTATTGCTTGCAATTGGCCTATATGTATCTGAGGCGAATAAACACCTTCAGTTGAAAGACTTGTCTCTGTCCCCACTGGCCTCAAACCCGCCGCGGTCGCGACTCTATGTGAACCGCGGTATAGGGGGTCACAGCTCTGACTGTTAGGGCTGCTACGTAGTACTAGCGAGAGTGACCGACACTCCGATAGCGCGTGCAGCGATCCAAACGACGGACAGGTTCGCACGCGCGGCTTGTTGTGTTCATGTTTCAGATAAGAACCCCTATAATATCAAGAACTTATATCATAAAAAATACACTGAGCTTATCTCACTCTCTTATGCCCTTCTTATAAGTAAAGGAAAGAAGTTTACTCTTAAGGGCTCGTTTTTCTTCGTTAGACACAATATTAATGAGAACTAACAGACAGCAATGCCAAGGAAAGTATAGGGGGTGTTATTTGTAGTAATTAGAATATAAATGTGAAGAAAGTAAAGTGGACGAAAAGATAACCTGCCGCCGGCAGGGACCGAACCTGCGACCTTCGAATAACGCGTCCGATGCTCTACCACTGAGCTACGGCGGCGGTCATCTCCCCGTCCACTTTATAGGGTATATATGTGGATTGAAACTTAGGAGTGTCAGTCAGCGCCAGTCGCAGCCATGGCGGCGAGTGTGGAACACTCTTTTTTCTGCCTTTTTGGCGTCACGTAGCACGTGATCTATTTACGAGCAGGCAGCTGACCAATAATCCCTCGCATACTACCTGAAGGCATCATGTCTGCCAGAACGAGACCCTCGCTATGAATGAAGGAAAGAAGTTTACTCTTAAGGGCTCGTTTTTCTTCGTTAGACACAATATTAATGAGAACTAACAGACAGCAATGCCAAGGAAAGTATAGGGGGTGTTATTTGTAGTAATTAGAATATAAATGTGAAGAAAGTAAAGTGGACGAAAAGATAACCTGCCGCCGGCAGGGACCGAACCTGCGACCTTCGAATAACGCGTCCGATGCTCTACCACTGAGCTACGGCGGCGGTCATCTCCCCGTCCACTTTATAGGGTATATATGTGGATTGAAACTTAGGAGTGTCAGTCAGCGCCAGTCGCAGCCATGGCGGCGAGTGTGGAACACTCTTTTTTCTGCCTTTTTGGCGTCACGTAGCACGTGATCTATTTACGAGCAGGCAGCTGACCAATAATCCCTCGCATACTACCTGAAGGCATCATGTCTGCCAGAACGAGACCCTCGCTATGAATGAAGGAAAGAAGTTTACTCTTAAGGGCTCGTTTTTCTTCGTTAGACACAATATTAATGAGAACTAACAGACAGCAATGCCAAGGAAAGTATAGGGGGTGTTATTTGTAGTAATTAGAATATAAATGTGAAGAAAGTAAAGTGGACGAAAAGATAACCTGCCGCCGGCAGGGACCGAACCTGCGACCTTCGAATAACGCGTCCGATGCTCTACCACTGAGCTACGGCGGCGGTCATCTCCCCGTCCACTTTTAGGGTATATATGTGGATTGAAACTTAGGAGTGTCAGTCAGCGCCAGTCGCAGCCATGGCGGCGAGTGTGGAACACTCTTTTTTCTGCCTTTTTGGCGTCACGTAGCACGTGATCTATTTACGAGCAGGCAGCTGACCAATAATCCCTCGCATACTACCTGAAGGCATCATGTCTGCCAGAACGAGACCCTCGCTATGAATGAAGGAAAGAAGTTTACTCTTAAGGGCTCGTTTTTCTTCGTTAGACACAATATTAATGAGAACTAACAGACAGCAATGCCAAGGAAAGTATAGGGGGTGTTATTTGTAGTAATTAGAATATAAATGTGAAGAAAGTAAAGTGGACGAAAAGATAACCTGCCGCCGGCAGGGACCGAACCTGCGACCTTCGAATAACGCGTCCGATGCTCTACCACTGAGCTACGGCGGCGGTCATCTCCCCGTCCACTTTATAGGGTATATATGTGGATTGAAACTTAGGAGTGTCAGTCAGCGCCAGTCGCAGCCATGGCGGCGAGTGTGGAACACTCTTTTTTCTGCCTTTTTGGCGTCACGTAGCACGTGATCTATTTACGAGCAGGCAGCTGACCAATAATCCCTCGCATACTACCTGAAGGCATCATGTCTGCCAGAACGAGACCCTCGCTATGAATGAAGGAAAGAAGTTTACTCTTAAGGGCTCGTTTTTCTTCGTTAGACACAATATTAATGAGAACTAACAGACAGCAATGCCAAGGAAAGTATAGGGGGTGTTATTTGTAGTAATTAGAATATAAATGTGAAGAAAGTAAAGTGGACGAAAAGATAACCTGCCGCCGGCAGGGACCGAACCTGCGACCTTCGAATTCTCATTAATATTGTGTCTTCTTATAAGTATACATCAATCTACACTACGCATATACAAAGAATATAGAAAAGGTATAGATGGCCAGTTTTGCCGATGTACACTTTTCTGCAAATGCACTCCAGTGCCGTAGAACAGGTGTGCCATACGAGACGTATATCCGACGGAGGAGTTGACTATACACATACCATTTTGCTTGCGCTGTCCGTACGCCTGCATAGACTGTACGTACCAGCTAGCCCAGTTTTCTACCGTGTTGAACCGCATGCGAAACGCGTGCCGCCGCAGAACCGTGCAGCCCGAAACTATCCGCGCATGTTACTTTGTCTGTGCGATATACACCACCTCTCACTGCGCGTTCGGTTTACGCGGACGCATATTTCGTTAGCAGGAAAGTTTCGCCACGCCAAAGATTCCAAACAAATGGCATACTAAGGGGCTCTCGTGCCAGGCATGCAACCCCGGTGTGTGTAACAGCGTTGTAGAGGAAGCGAAGGGTCGGCGTGGAACACGGGCAGCCGAGGCGAGGGATTCTAGAAAGTGGCCGTGAGCTACCCGCTGCTCCCGTGTGCAAGCACATATAATGCCATCCATGTCTAGACGCCGACAACGCAAACGTGTCGAGCGAAACTCATTACGAGAACATTAGGGTTCTAATTACCCTGCCGGCACTCAGAGACCGATGGCGTGTTCTAAGCTCCTATGCCTGCGTGCCGCAGGTCAGCGAACAAAATTAAGCGAATGAAACAAGTGACATAAGACGATAAAATCAGAAAGTGTTGAACGTTTTGATTGTTTTCTGTGTACAGTGTTCCATTTTTCTCAGTCACTGTACCCAACCACGCTGTGGCTGGGTCGAGTGAACGGTGGAAAGGTAGAGTGAAAACCTCACAGGGTCCCTCATGCATTCACTTGAGACGACTCGAAGGCGAAAGCCATCTTCTTTTTCTTCTCATTCGGTGTGTTGATCCTGCCTCGCCACACTACGAAAGCATTCTGCACCTAACGAGGTTTTGCACACCTTTAATCAAGCAATGGTGTCATGTGATGATGTCATAATGTGACATCCGATTATGTGACGTCACAGTGAGGTCATGATGAAGTCAAATTTTTACGATACGTGACTTCATGGTGACGTCTATGTTGTCGTCATCACATGGTGGTGATTTTTTGCATCACTCGTGTAGACGCCGCCGACGCGGGACGCCGGTCGATTTTCGCGTTTGGTGAGGCATCTAAGGCTTTCGCTTTATTATTTACAATTGTCCAGTAAGTTTAGGCTTTTTTACATCGAATAGTGAATTATTAATGCTTTCCGATAAGCCAATTTCTGACAGGTAATTGAAAATTAACTCTAAAACCCGTCGCCGTTTTGAAGGGCCGGGCATTGGGCATAATGCGCTGCGTAACGTTACCGCGTCATGGCAAACCACGTTAATTTGTCGCTCCAAAAATTGCCTCCTCGTTTTACAAGAGTGTAACACCTGCTGAACCTTTTTCTCTTTTTTGTCGTGGCTTCGCTGAGTTAAAGTGTGTGACCTCCTTCTCGGGTTTGGCTTGAACAACAAAACACGTTGCAACGCTCCAGCTTGCGCTCCGCCGTTGGCCGCTTAAGTGGGAGACTTTAGTACACGCGGTTTTCCATGAACAGCCACCCGCCGTTGTGGTCTAGTGGTTAGGTGCTCGACTTTTGACTCGAAGGTCGCAGGTTTAAATCGCCACCGGGACGGCCGCATTTCGGTGGAGGCGAAATTCTAGAGGCCCGTGCACTTAGATTTAGGTGCACATGAAAGAACACCAGATGTTCGAAATTTCCAGAGCCCTCCATTACGGCGTCCCTCGTAACCGCGTCGTGATTTTGGGACGTGAAACCTCAACACTTACTATATTATATTCGTGAAGAACCGCTGCTGCAGCCGCCTGTGCTCCCGCCACGTCATATTTCCGTGCTTCAGCACCCCTGATAACGCCGTGCGGGCAACGTAGGCTTAGGTTAACTCTGAGGTTACTTCGAAAGTCAGGAGTTCATCCACTAATGGTCAAGTTTCTGCCACAGCTGCTAAGAGCTTCAAGGTTGCATTTTTTGTGCGTGTCCATAATTCGGCCTCCTTCATCAGTCCCTTATGAATATGCAACTGTCGCCAACGTGCCCCCTCCTCATCCTCCACATCACTCTCATATTTCCATCCCTGCGCAAAGTAAAGATGACTACCCGAGAGGCTGTGCATTTGCACAATGTTTGAGCTTGTTAGTTTTAGCGAGGTTTCGGGCCATGAAGTGTGTGGGAGTTGAGTGACGGTCATTGCGTAGGCTTAGTAGCCCGAAGCCGCCTTTCTTAATTGTTGCGTACGAAAAAAAGCGTATGACGTTTCTTCGGGTAAACAGGGAGCACTGTCTTAGGCTACGTTGTCGTGATGCACGTAAATTCAAAGAAGATAGAATAGATTATGTTTGCTGAATTAAGTATTTTATACTCTACATACGTGGTCATTCTAGTTCATACACCAATATGTTTGCTTGGTCTGGACCTTGTGGGTAATTCATCAAAAGTTGGTTCCTGGAAAAAGGGGCATGCTGTCACGCACTCTGTCGCACCGATTTGACGGTATAGATACTGCTATTGGCTTTTACAACAAGCACCGTTAGATAACAGCTCGAAAGAACAAGACCCTCCGGTCTTCGCCTTATTTTGTAATTGGTTAAACAATAAGGCGAAAAAAAAAAGCAGAACTACATGATGCACTTTCCTGCACGTACAAATTAGGTTCGTTGACGTGAGACAAGCTTTTTATTCGAATAAAAACGAACAGAATTGCTGTAGCCATTTGTTGGCAATGCTTACCCTGTTTCACCTGGTTATTAGAATAAAAATAGCATGCAAATGTTCCGCACACACTAAGTAAAATGCACATTTTAACACTTCATTTGTAGTTCACTCAGGGGTGATTCTTCCTTTTCAGTCTAGTCGTAATAGCGATAATAAGTGCGGCTGTAATAATGGGTCAGCGAAAAGTGATAAAAGTGATTGCTGCTTCTTACGTGTAGGTAATGCTTCAATGCGCTCACTTAGTTAAAATGTAATTTTAGCTGACATGGATGCAATATTTCATGTCCAACTGACCATAGGCGTGCGCAGGTTTATCTACTGGGGGGGGGGGGGGGGGCAAGGTTCTATTGCTTCTCACAACGACCTGCCATTGTTCCCCGCCTATTTGGGGAGGTAAACGTAGGAACTAAACAGTTCCTTTATTACAACAAACATCGTGGGTCCTCGGCAGCATTATCGCCTAAAAACATGCGTGGCCATAGTAGGGCTCGTGTTTTCCGTGTTTACTTTTCTTCAATTTCGGAGGGTGTTTTTTTTTTTGGCGGCATTTCGGCAATTACCGGAGTTTGTTTCTCGTAAATCCCCAATTCTCCGTAATTCCGAGTTTAATTTTGCATTATTTGCTCAATACTTCAATATCGAACGCGCGAAGCGTATTATAGTTACCTAGAAAGTTTGAATGCACAAACACATATAAACACAAGCACGAATGCTTGCATACAAAACACCTACGTTTGTGTGCATTAAAACGTTAAAGCTTGCTGTAACAGCATACTTAACTAGCTTCGAGAAAACCCTTCACGCCTAAGCGCCACCACCAGCAGAAAAAAGCACAAGAAAAGAGTGGAGTGCTTAGGCGTCCCGTTTCTTCTCGAAGTCATCTACCAATACATTGTTGGGTAGCGCACAAACGCACGAAACACGAAGGAAGAAGACTGGACGAGCTTCTCTCGTCTTTCTTCCGTTTGTGCTCTGCCCGACAATGGATAGCTTGCAGCTCGCCTTTCTTCTAGCCCTACAAAAGTTTATGTACCAGCTAGCCCAGCAACAACTTCTGCTAGGATATTTTACGAGGTTGCTGTCACTAATGGAAGCGCGCTCCTTTCGATTGACGATTCTCAGCTTTGAATCGGAACAGAACACAGCTACGTCGGCTAAGGCCTTTCCAGTAGTGATGCAGAACTATCGATGGTACTATCGATACTATCGATAGCTGAGTCAATATCAAACTATCGGTAGTAAAAAATACTATTGATAGCACTATCGATAGTAAAAAATTCCATGGTACTATCGATAGCATGAAATCAACAGCACGAACTCATTGCAGAATAAACTTTGTTATTCTGCAACTTGGAATAAACGGGGTACATAGTGGAGCCGGAGGAGCAGGTTGAAGGGCAAGAAAGTTGACATGCTTGTGTTATTCACCCGAGTGCTTTGCTGACACCTGATTATAAAGTCAAACTGTTCAGCTGTAGCGGAAAGGAAGGCGTCACCTGTAGTGGAACTGCGCGGCTTCAAATTTATATTGCATTTTATGATTTCAAAATAAAAAAAATATGAACTAAGTTTGTTAATTGTAAGGTGTAACTGGTTGGTTTTGGATGTGAATTTATTGATGGAAATATTCCGCCATTTTCCCTGCGGAAATAATTTATTTCTTTCGCCAAGAATTGCTCATACGAGTAAATTAACCGAAGTTGATTGAAGGCTACCTCAAATATTTTGGCCATATGCCGGCCAGCAACAACATCATTATTCACACCACTATCGATAGTATTGTCACGTGTTCATGACGGTGAAGAATGCTGCAGCAAGACTGGGAAATACGGAGCTCTTTATTTGTGCGAACTTATGCCCAGAAAATTAAAACTCAAAATACTAGCGATACACGCTGCGCACTGATAGCGGCGAGAACAGTCGTTGGCCGTCAAGTAATCTGATCATCGGTGGAACGCGTCGTCTTTCATACATCGGCCATCGAACCTTCCAGCGTTATCGCTGGTGCTCGCGTAAGCTCTCGAATAAACTTCACTATTCGCGTCCGGCGCGTATTCTTAACAGAATGATCTCAAACAATCGTGAAGCTTCTCAATCATTACGGCGCGGTTTGCGTCAAACGTTGCTAACAGTGTTTGTGGGTGAAACCCGAATGCATCAAAACAAAGCAATAAACATGCATGGCAGTAATATCGCTAGTAATATTAACCATGGTGCTACCGATTGCACTATTTATAGTTTGTAGATAGTAGTACTATCGATAGTTGGTCTACACTATCGATAGTTTCAAAAAAAGCTATCGATACTATCGATAGTCAATTTACCGATAGTTCTGCATCACTACTTTCCAGCCTTCTGGAGAGTGGATTGTATCAACATGCCAGCTGATACTGCGTTACACTGCACTAACTGCTTGCAAGTCTATCATGGGAGTTCTACGTTCAGGAAGCTCGTCGTCGTAGAACGTTGCAGGCACCACCACTGCCACACGTCCGCGGAGTTCCGGCGTATCGTCGATGGGAATGTAAATGGTGCCGTCTTTCATCGAAGAGCTTATTGTCGCAACATCTATCGCATTTACCTCATGTAGGTACTTCCGAAATAGTTGACCTCTACCTGGCATCGCGCCGGACATTTGTTGCGAAAGAGGCTGCCAAGAGGTCCATCGGCTTGGTGCAGTGGAATCCCAGCATGACAGAGGGCACGGCAAAACTGGTGCGTGAGGCAAAGTTTATACCGGGCAAGCCGGCCGATACATCAATGACTGCTTAGAATGTGCTCTTTCAATAAGAACGGAGCAAAGTCATAATGGTGGTTAAAATCGACGTTTATCGGATAAATCCGAATTCTCAAACATTTCACCGGCGAGTGTTTATCGGATTTTTTCGAATTTATCTGCAAACACAGAGCCCCACCCTGTACATTAAAAATGACAAAGGTTCGACTAAGTAAGAGCACAGGACAGAATTAACGCCCCCCTTTATATCATTAGGGGGAGGGGGGGCAACCTCCTCGGTTCCCCCTTGCGCACGCCTGTGGATCTGACTTTAAGGGAAAAGCAACACTGATCCAACCGACCGACTACGTAAACGTTGGCGGTACCGCTAGTTGTTGTTATAAACCCTAGAAACCCGTATTTCACCTTATTTTTTAAATGTACGAGCCATATACGAATACATTTTTAAGTATAATTCAACTGTGATTACTTAGCAGTAATGAAACAAAAAGAGGTAGGCAGAAACTCACGATTTAACGCAATCCTTGCAAGAGAGAGAAATAAGCGAAGAGGATAGGCAGGGAGGTTACCCAGCTCTCGCTCGCTTGGCTACCCTACACATATGCTCAACGCTAATAATATTTCGAGTGAATTGCTTGTTCGGGCGGCCTGTAATATATTCGTCGAACTGTTCAACGCCAGGGCCAAGACGGCAGTCGAAGGCAGACGGTTCCTGGACTAGGGAGCCCTCTCACCTTAGGGTGATACCGGGCATTGCTCGGAACACTGCTTGGAAATATAAACATTTACTTCTCTCTTTATGTCATTCCTCCTTATCTAACTTTGACGGGCTCTTCCTCGGAATTGCGGCGCGCGTGTACGATGCCCAGGAGGTAAGCGAGCAAACGATCATACACTGCACGTGAACCTGACACTTTATTTTTGAAATCTTTTTTTCGTACCCTCCAACACCACAACACCACACAGAGGAGGGGCAAGAACGGATATAAGTGTAAGTGGCCTGTCCTGAAGCTCCTGGGTTAAGAGATGCAGAGGATGGAGGCAGGCGGGTGGTTATAGTCTTCCGAGTTTCTCGGGACTAATGAGCCTGGGTAACGTACCGTTAACGACTGTGACGCTTACGATGAGAATTATCTAGAAGAGCCTGCTCAAACGCTCTCAGTATAACATGTGCACAACCTACAGTTAGAAGTCAAGTAAAGTTACAGATACTAGACGTTTAGGGAGTTTAAAAAGTGTAACGTCATATCGCGGGATCGCGCCGTGCGGAAAAGCTTTAATGCCTATAGGAGCTATACCACAGCCTATTGCGTAGTCGTATTTGTCTCGGGATGAGCTGTATTAAGCGGCGTTTGTTATTAATATCGTGAATTTCAGTATGCTACGACAGAAAAAAAGCTAGTTGTTCAAAACACCTTTCTGCACGAATGCAGTTCTTTCTGACAAGGCATAATGAAAAATAGAAAATTGAGCGAAGAGCCCGTTTTCTTTGGACGCAACCATACACAGCAAACAGATAAAGAACCCAAGGAAAGTATAAGGGGCGTTATTTGTAGCTTGTAATTGAAGTGTTGTAGTCATTCAAGTGTTAGATGGAGGTTAGATTGATTGTTGGATGGAAATTTTGTAGTTATGAGACTGTGACCAAACTATATCTTTCTATGGACAACATAAAATTTGGATTTTCGTCTCCTTAATTGAATCGATAGCCCTCTTTCTGTAGTTAGGAGCTCCTACTTTCAAGAAAATTGATTTCACAACCGAGAAAAGGAATGGCAATAACGGATTGGACGCCTTTGTATTAGATATCGCCCAACGAACTTAAAAAAGACAACGCGGTTCAAAGATGAAGATAGCGCGTCACAGCAGTCGCCAAGCGTATGATACCAGGCCGTATTCTAGATTAAATCCAGCCGATGTTGCGTGTCAAACAAGGATCGCTAGAAACCTCTAAACTTCGTCACAAGTGGGCGAGCGAAGACCGGATATATTGTGGTTCTCCTACCCTGTCGCGACAGCAACGTGTAAGTTGCCTCGACGTGTATTGACAGCCACGTGTAAGCTGCCTCGACATGTAATGAGAGCAACGTGCAAGTTGCCTCACTACAACGGTACTTAAGCGGTGATGCAATAACGGCAGGATCACGCGCAATAGCGCGTACCTATATGAGCTCTAATGAAAACTCTTGGCAAAGACAACACACACATATAAGGGCTTCACCCTTTAAAACCACGCTCCCCCTTTTCCTTCACGCAAATGTAAGTACAAAATATGCGGCAGGAAAGTGTTTTCGAAGTTTCCGCGCAGGAGTAATCGATCACTGCCAAGTGAGCTTACGTGGAAGCCTCATGCCGCAGGAGATTGCTTCATAATGAAAGAACGAGAGAAAACTCCGTTGCGGAAATTAGCTCTCACATTCTCTCACTTCTTTTATTTATTTATTTTTTCATGCGGTTGAGAAGGTGTATACGCCATTTACGTGTGAGCTGATAGCCTTATGCTGGAAAAGCGCTCGGCAGAAAGCAATAAAGTAAGCGCTAACGCAGCGAGGCGGAATAATTTTCTGCGTTGAGTTCTCAAACTCGGGTGATGGAAAATAAAACGGTGCATGTTGACTAATCAAATGACTCAGGCTAGATTTTCGTTATTGAAATGCGTGACTGGGAGGAAATTCTGCTGCCGCTGCGGTGGCTGAAAGGCGAAATGCTAGAAGCCCGTGTACTATGCTATGTCTGGGCACGTTAAAGAACCCCAGGTGGTCGAAAGTATCCCGAGCCCTCCATTACGGCGTCTCATAGCCTGAGTCGCTTTGGAACGTTAAACACTATAAATAAACCAACCAACCGGATATTCTGCTCACGCCATTCTGTAAATGTAGTCGAGAAATAAAGCAGAGTTACCTCTCGCTCGGGTTGCTAAATAATGCAAATATTATGCTCGCAATACGCCATGAATGCTGTCTTAAAAACGCGTTTTGCATTATCAGCTGAATATACTCGAAAGAAAAAAAACTTTGCGAGCCGGTGCTCGAGTTGAGCGAATTATTCTTGTTTTGTAGTATAACATATGGTGCAGTAAATCGCAGGATAACAAAGAAAATCGAGAAAAAAGCTTGGAAATACGCACAGTGCAATGGTACGCAAAATGGTAGGCTTAATAATAATAGATCGCAAGACAGCATAATTGGTAAGTGAGCAAACAATGGCGGCCAATATTCTAATTGGCATTATTGGGAAAAAACGGACTTGTGCAGGTCACGTAATGCGAGGGAAAGGCAACCGGTGGCGAGTTAGAGCGACGGAGGAAGGGGAAAAAAAGAAGCCGATGATGGCAGCAAGTTGGATAAAGTCACGAATCTAATAAAGTTTCAGTCAGAGAAAAGAATCGGCTCGTGCAGGACACGGTAAATAGGAACTTATAGGAAGAAGCCTTTGTCATGCGGTGGACATAAAGTTGGTTGATGACGATTTATATTGCATGACACGTAGAAAAATAAGCTAGGCCATAAAGCACACAGAACGTGCACAACAAGTGCCTATGGTAGTTTCACTATTCAGATTATCAAGGAATGAGATTTATGTCTTAGTTCCCTCGGCTCTTTCTGCATAAAGAAAGTTTTATTGACGTGTTTGTGGAGATTTGAAAATAAATAAATGTTTCAATTTATTTATTTATTTATTTATTTATTTATTTATTGATTTATTTATTTATTTTGTCTTACCGCACCAGCTATTACGGAAGTTCAGTTAGCATGGAAGCTGGAGGGCTGAAAAATCCTTGCATATGGGGTGTCACTGAAGTAAACGTTTCAACAAGTGGTTTTGTCTTCTTCAAGGCAGCGACAGTTGTTGCCCTGAAGAAGAGAAGACCCATTGTCGAAACGTCGGCTCCAGCGACACCCCGTGTTTAAGAATTTTTATCACATCAACTATTGTGTCACAAACACAAATAAAGGACAGCAGGAGTTCGCGGTCATAAGAAGGTAGCTAATGTTACACGAAAAGAGGTTTTGCTATTATTAGCTTGAATGTTAATTGAAGGTGGTTCCCATCCATACATCTGTGATGGAAGAAAGACAAGGGAAGATACGTTGTTTGGCATAAATCAGTCCCAACCTTCCGATAGTGGTGAACGTGGTGGAACACACAATGTGGGTGTTGTAAAGGCTGTCCTTGCAGTGTCGAATGCTGAGAAAATCTGCGAAAAGGAGAATAAATGTGTATTGTGGGTGCGGAAAAAATATCGCATCAAAGCAGACATTAGCTTTCACTAATGCTTGGTATTATGTGGTAATTTCAAAGATTATAAAAAAAGAAATATTTTAGGCCATCCCTAAAGAATAGTTAGGCTGTCGTGTCCGAAATTTGAGAAAGATGTTTCATAGTCTAACTTAGAAGGCACTGATGGTTTATTGATAGGTATTAGAGCAAGATGTTCTGCAGTCAGTGACAAGCAGTTTCATCGCACATTTTAGGGATTTCACTGTTTATTACTAAGACGTGATTGCTGACGATCACTTCGCAACATCCAGCTAGTGCTCTCCGACTTTGTTTCTACATATTTTATGTATTCCAGGTTCCTAAATTTGTCCTTCGCCTTCTTGCTTCACGTTTGGGTGGTAGTAAGCTCCCCGAAAGTCTAAGACAAGATATGCGGATGATATTCGGCCCACTGCACCTAGGTGTTAGAAAAATGTCTTAAACTTGCAAAGAACTTTACTTTACTCACACGGTTCCTGAAAAAAAGAAAGCTAATTGACTCAGTTCTGGTGTTTCAATACAAGTTCCTATTATTCATTGTTTACACAGAGCGAACGTCCTTAACTGCTGATTCAAAGGTCCTCAGAAAACAGCTTTTCATAAGACCGAAGGTGGTGCATATTGCAATAAGTTCAGGACTGCATTTTGTGCTTGACTGAAGAAAAAATTTAGGCATTAAAGCGATGTTCTCCTATTCATTTTGACATGATAAAGAAGCATGTATGAACGGCTACAGTTTATGTTATTGGTATAATAAAAATACTCCTCCTTGGCAATGATTCAGTACAAACAACACGTCGAAGGTCGATGAATATCGCACCAATGTTACGCACCTAAATGTACTTTTGGCTGCATTGCAAGTTGCACAATCTAAAGAAAAGAAAAACAAAATGACAGTTGTGCATAGCGACCCGAATAGCTTCACTATGCGAGACATAAGTGCTGGTATCATTGGGCCCAACAAAATTTATTTGCACTGTACGATGCTATCGTAGACTTCAGAGCGCCAGACTGCCGCAAATTAGATATGTTGTTTGCCAATGAACGCAATAAGGCAACGCCGTCTAGACGATGTTATGTAATACTCCCTTGCACTGTGCAGTATCACAGTCGTGTCAACGTGATCGCCCCAGTGATCTTACGACGCGGCACCCGTGAGCTTCATCTTATGCAAAAATAAAGTTTCAACATCGCCAAGTTCCAACACCAAAATACAATTCTGTTGCACGGGTAGTTACTACAGACCCTCCAAAAGCTGACATAACCCGTGTTACTGCTGTGCGACAGCTGCAGACTGGGAAATCGGGCATTTTATGGAGGGTTGTTTATGAGGAAGTCGGCTTTTTTCGCACGTTTTACCAACGGGAGCTATTGGATATTGGTATTTTAATGATCGGAATACAGCAAATAAACATTCGATTCCAGAAAGGACAGTATACTGGGTGGATGTGTTATCTGTGTGACAAAAAAAAAATGTTTCTTGTAGATTTTAGCATTGTGTCATTCCGTCCTATGCAATTCTTAGTTGTAGAGCTTGCAAGAATCGGTCACCTACAAAATTGCATGTGATCACGGCAGGTTCCATAATGGCCTTGTGGGTGGGAATACCACTCCGTAGTAGATTGTGGTTGGGTATGATACTTAATTTGCTTGAACGCTTTCTACACAACCACGAGCAACTTGTTTTTAAGTTTTTAAAGTTATATACGTTGCAAATGTGAAATATTCACCAACAGGGCATATTGGGTAGCTCAAACAAAGGTGCTCATAAAGTGCTGCCAAAATCTAAATACAGAACAGTGGCTGCGCTGTCCCCCTTGCTACATGTGCCTCGTCTGTTCAGGGAAATCGAGAGAGTTTTAAACATTCTGGCTGCAAAATTAAATGGATACGTAAGTATAATGTAGAGTTGTCTGACCATATTGACTTACAGTTCATGGCGATGCCAGCAATGGGTGGCCATAAACAAGTCCGAAATTCAAAAGCGATCTCCTCTGGGTGGCAATTTGCACTCGCCTCACAAAACAATACCAATTACAAGAACTCTTCCATGCCACCTGCACTTAGCAGTACCCATCACACATCATCAAACCTGTGGTTTTAGGTCATATGTACACTTACACCAGCGGAAACATTATCCTCAGATAATTACAAAACTACAGCACGAATTATAAAAACAGTTATACTTTTTAACTAAGAGTTTCATTTCTCACATTTATGCATTTAGGTATCTGTGAAGCGTGCTTTGCCTGTAAGACAGAGTTGTTAACTGGCAAAGCCAACACCTTGACCAATGGTTAGGCTTATAAACGCGCAGTTTAAAGGGGAAATGTATATTTTACTATTCGTATTATTGTTCACTTATTATTTGTGCCATTGGTCCGAACTGTGCGTGAAGTTCAGTATATACAGAAATCTTTTCTGCTTTTCTGAAATTATTATTCAGAAGTTTTCTGCATGAAAGCTTCAGAAGATGGCTGTGGGCTTCCCGATTTGAATGAGAGGGGCTGGGGAAGAATGCTTATTGCACAGAGCTACGACTTCCTGGACACATAGTAAATGTAATGCTGCACAGACAATTGTGAACTATACCTATGTTCGTATTTACGACAGCGAGAAGGAGACAGAGCGAATTTATTTAGGAGAATCGTAATCTTTGCTAGCCTAGAGAGAATACCACAATATATTATTTCATAGCATAAATATTCTCAAACAGCAGTGAGATAAATAAATGTTGGATGAGGCAGCACAAAACGATTACATATTTCTCCATTGTGTCTTCAAGTAATTATTGGTAAAATTTGCCTTCATCTGAAATTTAGATCGAAAGAATGAGAATCGCTCGAAAGGCCCGGCTTCGTTAGATACAACCATGTGAAGCCAGCAGATAACCAAGGAAATGAAAGCACAGTAGGTGCTGCTGTAGCTCTTAAATTATGCGAGAAATGTCACTTGATGTTTGATATTTCATTCTCAATAATGCTGGCATTATTTCTATATTGCAACATTTTTCTTCCTCGTATTCCAAGACACTCTTTTAAAACTAGGATACTCTGCAATAAATTTTTATAAATTTCGCTCGTCGTTGCTTCCATGTATTATGCGTCTCCCGCACTGCTGAATTCCTTGATTCTGAGCATGCCGGGTTGAATTTCAGTTTTTTTTTCTGTTTTTCTTTTTGTGCATGGAAATCGAGGAGTTTGCGACGAATAAGCTGGAACTGTTTCAGCTGTCAAATCGCAATAAAATGTGGGCTTTGGTAATTAAAAATAGATGAAACAAGGTAGATGGCAGAAAGCTGCGATTATTTTTTTAAAACCGATAGTTCTTCGCGGCTGGATATTTTAATTCTTTCTGGCGGCCTCATTTTTCGTTTCTCTATGAAACACTGGGAACAGCCGAGCAGTTCGCAAAACGGAGAACGAAGGACTTTTTCAGCAGTGAGAACCACATAAAAATCAATTTCTACGGCTTCACTTCTACCATATAAAAGAGGAAACACATATACTGGACTTAATGATGGCCAAGTAAGCTTGCGGTGTAAAATTAAGTTAGAGAGCGTAGCAGAAGAAAACGGTACTGCGCGTGAGAGCAAGTGTTTAAGCCAGGCCTTCATGATGATGCGCGGAAACTGGCTAAAAGCGCTGCCGACGTTTTACGAAGGACATAAAAGTCGAGTGTTGGTTAAAAAGATTTGGTTGGTTGGTAACAACTTTATTGATGGTCCGGCAGAGCTTTCGCCGACTGGGCTTTAGGTCACCCACGTGGGGACGTCGAGGCCTTGCCTCACCGCCGCCTCGCGGGCCTGCTGGACAGCCCAAAGTTGGTCGCCGAGGCTTAACTTAAAATTTTTCTAAATACAGAACCTTTTCCAGTAATGTTGGTTCTTTATGTAGAATATCCTCTATCGAAGTGCTGACTAACTATGTTGGTGATAAAATTCTGGCAGTTAGTGAAAAGTCGCATGCGAAGCAAATCGAAAGCCGTCGTTATTAGACCGCCCTGAGATAGTCCTTCATAACACAAATTTCGAACTTTGAGATTGCATACAGAACTGTATTTCGGAGTGCTTTGCTAGAAAGACAGCAAAATGGCAGCATTGTAACGCAATTAAAGGCAGGTTTTTACACTTGTGTATAAGCTATGTTCCCTGCTACTCTAACATAAGAAAGAATTAATCACGTCTGACCCACATATTTATCAAAGAGCTAGCGAGAGAGCGGCCCCGCAATTACCGAATCGCTTGCCTCGAATATACTTGCGGTACAGTTTACAATCAAGATGTGCACGATGCTACCGTTCTCCAGCTGCGGCTGGATATTCTCACGTCGTTCCTTTTTTTCCTCACTTCTTAGAATGTTCGTATCATTTCAGGGTCTTTGCAAACAAGACGACAAAAATACAGCGTCATCAGCCATTTATTCTTTACTTTTTTTTATTAATTTTTTACCGAAATGTACCGTTAGTACTTTTTTTCACCCATTAACTATCTACAATTGCTTGGTTAGAAACTTTGACTAAAAGCAGATTTCCTGCTCTCAAAAACGAATTCTTTAGTGCTAGTAAATCACCTGGTAAAGCGGGGAGATTTCTCTGCATACAAATTACTTTTCTATTTCCAAGGTTCATTACGTTCTTATATCGTGCATCTTTCAACAACTCCTATCACACATTCAGGATCGGCTTCGCAGGGAGCAAATATTTAGATGCAGTGTGTGGCGGGCTGTGCCCGTTAGAGTTAGGCATTTTTTATGAACAAAGCTGTACCCCCTCCCCCCCTCCTCCCACACACACACACACACAAAAACGATATACCCAAGAGCTATGGCACAGTAAGGACGCGAATCGAAAATACGTGAAAAGCGTAGTGTGCTGGTAACAGTGAATGCCACTGAAAAAAACCAAGGGTGAATGATTTATTGTGATTCAACGAGCCGGTGAAGCGATATTCCAATATATATATATATATATATATATATATATATATATATATATATATATATATATATATATATATATATATATATATATATATATATATATATATATATATATATATATATTTTGGCTAATATCCTCTTTTGTTCTGAGCACCGCAGTATGTAGATACTGCAACTTGGCAGGTTCTATTCTGAACGGGAGCAGCCATGCTTTGAATAATGCAGCGGAATAGATGAAAACCGCGGCTGCCCATCGTGCCGGTTGGAATGACAGCGAACGAATTCCAGAACTTTGTGCGTTAGAAAAATATCCGTGCAGGTTGAATCGAAAGGGTATATTTTTTTGCTGAACAGAATGAAGTAGGTCTTCGAAGTAGGAATAACTGAAATTAAATTTCACGTACTCCTGTGTTTGTCATTGAAATGTTGTCTTATGACGTTGTGACCACTCTCCTCTATGATGCGTCGCACTGAGGGTGAAATAAATATAGTTGAAAATATTGATGGCTGAGTGGGCCGAAAATACCAGTAGTGCAAATGACATGCAGTAAAAATATTAAAATGGTATTGATAGGGACGACTGTGTGCACAAATTTCGTTTGAAATAAACTGTCTCTGCTTTCTTTTCAACTTAACGTGTAATGCATTCCATTAAATTTAGGCGCCTGTAGTTCAACAGCATTCACGCAAGAATGCTGTGCACAAATGCTTGTTTTTTTTATGTAATGCGCTCCTAGGCGAGGTCGCCATCATGTACGATGCCTGCTTTGTCATTTCTTTGAAGCACACAGTGCTCATAAAATATTCACCGGTTCTACCAAGTCTAGAAGCAAGCAAGATGAAAAGGGTTGCAATGCATAAACACATAGTTGACATAAATTTCGAACACTATGTTAGCGAAGTGTTTGTTCGTTTTCCTTGTCGTTGATAAATTACTTAATATTACTGCACTGCAATTTGGTGTTGAATGTTAAAGTAAGAGATTCATATCGATATACCTTTTTTTAAATGTCATTATCCGCTTTTCTGCAAAAAGCTGGCATTTCATGTGTTACTCTTCTATTTTATTACAACTGGTCGTCTTCTTTGCTTTAACCGAGGCGCACTCAGATCATAGTCCCTCTAATTTATTGCGCAGTTTAAGTAGCAATTATAAAATCCAGCCTGTAGTGTTTACGTATTCCACAGTAATACATTGCTTACTCCGTTGGTTATTTGACTGACATTTTACAGGCGACAGCTAACGACCCGTAATTTACTAATGTGGTCTTGCTTCCCGCACTAAAAATTTATAAACCGGTTGTTGATGTAAGTACCATGATTTATCAATGTCTACGCAAGCGAAACAAACACAAAGAAGAACGAATATCTGGGACAATATATTTCTTCCCCTGACCCTTGCATATCTCAGAACAGCAGCATACTGCGTGTTGGCACTATGGAACTCGATATCTTCAATATTCGCGCTCTCCCCTTGCTAGCTGGTAATAATTTCTGGCTGGTTCGATAGAGGGCAGTAGTTCCGCATCGCATTCTCCAAAGCCGGGGAACTAGCTGGCCGTCGACGCGCGGCAAGTCAGTAGCCCTTCATATGCACGGAGGCAGAAATACGGTTTATCTCAAGAATTTATGACACGACTTCCATGAATGTTCTATACTGTACAGTCTTAAAGCTGCGATACTCTTGTCGAGACCGGCAAAACTGCGTTATATGTTACGGTTAAGCGCGTTCAACACTGAGTTATATTTGGCTAGGTGGTGCAGAGTTCCTTGAAATACGTGACGCAAGGTTACAAACGGGAAGAAGTGAGGAGGAACAGAAAAGAACGCCATCGGATTCCTGAACATGAGTAGAAGGTAAAAGAGACTGAAAAGGGCCGACTCTAGAAAAAAATGAAGCGTGTAACAATACTCTATATTGGGCGAGTTGCTGCATCTACTTGAAATCTGCAACAACAACAACAACAACAACAACAACAACAACAACAACAACAACAACAACAACAACAACAATAATAATAATAATAATAATAATAATAATAATAATAATAATAATAATAATAATAATAATAATAATAATAATAATAAAATTCCGTGGTTCTAAGGGCCAAAAACACGGTATGATTATGAGGCACTCCGTAGTGCCTCCAGAAATTTTGAATATCGGATATTTCTTAACGTGCTCTGATATCGCTCAGATAACGCGCCTCTGGCTTTTCGCCTTCAGAAAACTCTTTACTAAAATAGAGAGAATTCGGCTGGCTTATATGTAAACGCCTACATGCTACACTGTATATGAAAGGGGATCGGGGACAGGAAGGCTCTAGGGGCAGGAAGGATGGAGTGAAAAACGAGAGAAAAGACCAAATACAGTATAGTGGTATTTACAGATCAGACAAGTGTAATGATTGAGATGTAGGCCCGATTAAAGCTTATGAACTAGGTTGAGGTACTCGAGGAACACGAAAACAAATTCTAAAAACGTAAGACCAATTATCTTTCCGAGACGTTGTGGCACATGGGAAGCTGGCTTTCTTCAACTCTAAATGCAAGCTTTTTAATCTATGCCACCCGGGCATTCCTATAAAATATTCCATAATTTCTAACCTACCACAGTGATCAGAACGTGTGTTGGTGGCCAAACCAAGGCGGGGAACGTGCAATTGGTGAGTGCTGCGCTTAGGCGAAGTCGATATTAGAGTATCCTAAGACGGCGAAGCGGGTGGTTTAAAAGCCTTCGTTTTCAGTAGCAGTGTAATTTAACAGAGAAAGTTATTTTTAGGCAAGAAATTCCGCAGACTATTTCCTTCCACGTGGTCGTATATTGCTGCTCTGTTGATGCTTCTGATGGGGTAAAATATATTCATAGAGCAATATCGTTGACATACCCTTCTACCTCGCCTTCGTGGCGTCAAAGGAAATGCATTCGTTTCCCAACTTCAAACGAAAGTAATGTAAAATGAAGTGACCTTTTCTTGGAAATTTTTTTATAGCGCACTGGTTTGTTCATCCCCCGGTTGTTGGTATTTCACAACTAAAGGTGATGCTCTGCCTTTAAAATGTGCATTTTCACTCCATGACCATTTCAGTACGCGACTGGAGCAAAGACGATCGTTTTCGTCGTCCACATTTGTCAGTAACCACTGTATAGGCAACATAATACCCAAACATGGCTGCAGAACCAGTAAATACCAAGGTTTCTCGGATATCCCTTTATAAGGCCTCTGAGCAATAATAACGCGCACTACCGCTATGAGTTGCAAAATTCTACAGCACCGCCGCAAGCAGGCGCCCTGTTGTATTGTAACAAACGAATATATCTGGTGTGCCTGTTTTCGAAGCCCGCCACAATCAGAATTTCGAACTTCGTGGCAACGTTTAACCACTTTTCGTTTATTTAGTGTGTACAGGTTGTACATCCATTAATTTTAACTTTGGAATTATAACGCTGTCCTTTATTGTAAAACTTTCACGGGGAAACTGAAAATGTACCTAAAGAGCAAGGCTAGCGCTCTCGAAGCCCATGCGCTGTTGCATTATTGCTGATAGTTTTCTTGCTCGTTGTTTTATTTCCCCGAAATAGTTCTTTCTTGTAGCGCCTCGCCAGAAGCAGCGGCAGAACTTAAAGCACACGTGCCTGCGTGCAGTGGCGCCTGCGGTGCAGCGAACCGCGAAATCGCACCTCGTTGTTCTCAGGGACCATCGTACGTCTCGCTGGAGGCTTGCGAAAAAAAAGAAATTTAACTCAGGACCCCCCCCCCCCCAAAAAAAAACTGACGTTGTCCTCTGGGGCTGCCCACAGTCGTACCCACTGCCACATTCTTGCCATATCCTCCTTTTTTTTTGCGGCTGTTCTTTATACGCAGCCACAGGCCCTGAACGAACGGAATCTGACAGAAACAGAAAGGTGTAACTGGATTTGAACAAAAGGGTTGAAATGTTCGGTACTGCGAAATTTTCAGGCACGTCTGTACAGCGGCTTCGCGCTTGTTCCCCACGAGTTCTTTCGGGACCGTTTTACTTCTGTTATTAGTATTCTGCCGGAGACGATCTACACTGGTAGTAAATATAAAAAGACGTCTGCAACGAGAAGAGCCGAACCCTGCCGGCAGGCTAGCCCGCCCGGTCTGTTCGCAACGGTGCCTGGCAGAACGCGATAACGGCCAGGACGGGTGCCCATAGTGACATTACGACCCGCCGGTTTCCACGGCTTTCATAGGGCAGCCTTCTTATTCGGTTACATTTTTATGAGTCCTTCTCGTTTCGGACTGCGATTCTTCCTCGCTATCGTTCTTACTTTACATGTTGCACATCTTTTAGTTATTCGCAGCACGTGCGCATTTCTATGTCGGATTAGGAAGTTAGCCCCAGTAATCAATATCATATTGGCCAACGAGAAGAAGGCCAGGATTGATGGCAGATTGACAGAAGCTGCTGATGTTCTAGATCAAATGACGAACAGAGCAAGTTGGTCTAACAATTGGCTGGAACAGCCTGTATTTTGGTTTGCCACTCAACACTGTTCAATACTCTAATCAAAACAATGTTTCGGTCAAATGGCAAATGTTGATGCGAACAGATTGCTTCTAGTAGGCTTGACACAATGTACGCTCAAACAATATTACAGCTGCGCGAAACAATCGCCGTTAAGATTACTTGTCGCACGTTTGTGACTTCTGCTGTAATCAAATAGCATCGTGCTGCTCAACGGTTGTTTATAACGTTCTTTCTGTCGTACTTATGATAATTTGTGCGCTGATTACGATCACTCTCATGCTGCAGAATGGGTTGTAGCTTCGAGGACGACGTTTTGGTCATCAGACTTGATCAAGTTCGAGCGAGCGCCGCCTGCTAACTTTAAGAATTGATTTGTTGGTTTGACTTGCGAGCACCTTGTTCTGATGATGAAATCTCAGTGTGCCTTAGATATCGGCTGCCTTAAAGAGAAAAAGCTCTTTAAGGCAGCCGTAATCCTGTGTGGCCTGTCCTGCGTGGCCTATCAGGTGTGTGCCACAGAAATTGGGTAAATCCCACTACTCACCACTGGTCCACTTAAAAAGAAGGCAACAGTTAGCCCAACAATAGGGAACGGGAAAGGCAATGACGGCTGCGAGAAGACCTCGAAGCGATGGAAGGCCTACGCCAACGACGACGTGCCCGTAGATCTATGAGAGGCGCGAACGCTTGGTGTCAACGTGAGTTGGTCTCTCGTTGGACATCCGTGTCGTGTCTTGAGTGTGTGGCTTAACTCGACCGTCTCTGCGCTGAGAATCAACAAAGAAACAGCCTAGCATCACCTAGCTAAAGCCTAGCACCGACCTAGAAGCAACCTAGAAACAACTCTATCACCTAGCTAAAGCCTAGAAACAACCTAGAAGCAACCAGTATAATCTTCAGAATCGTCCAGTTTCGCTGTTTCAAGGCTTGCGCGGCTTGGAGCTTAGCGCAAGTTTCGCCAATTCTTTTTGAACAAGCACGTAAGACCGATCACACGAGCCTTTTCCTTCAATTCGCTTGCAATGAGATTCGCTTCCGGCGCAACGGAATCGAGCCTGCGATCTCAAGCCCGCAAACGCAATGTTATAGTCACTGAAATACCGCCGTGAATTCAAAGAATCCTACATTCCGCACCTCTTCCGCCGAGTGTCTTGTATTCCAGAATTACACTTTTTCCAGAATTTCACGGGGTATTCAGTAATTCGATAATGTGGCCAACGTGGGCCTCAATGCATAACACGTAAACCGCATTGAATAAATATCGTATAAACTTCATTCTGAGAGCTAAACATTATCTTGAGCTTTCAAACGCTGACTATAGAGCCGCACACACCAATAACAATTTTACTACTCATCGAAATGCTTGCTTTATTTTAAAGGATGTTTTCTTTGAGCATGATCGCGCGTGCGAATATAGCGACGCTCGCAACACGTAACTTCGAACGGTGCACAGAAATTCCCGGAAAGCCCTGCAGACGAGCAGCAACAACTACAAAAACCAGATCGCGTTTTCATCTCGGCTGATGTCGATTTAGATGCGCTGTCTGCCTCACGCACGTGCTCGCGCAACCGAGACAGTTTGAAACCGCCCCGGGCGCTGTCAGAAACGTCGCTTCCAGAGGAACTCCGCGCCCGTGTTTATCTGCAGCAAAATCGCCGCGTCGATTTGAGCATCCGTAAGAGCGAACGGTCGAGCCCATTCCAAAACAGTTGTGAGGTGGTGAACGCCTATATACGGAGGCCGCATTTCGCACTTCCGAACGTTTGATAACCTGGAAATGCGTTGTACGTATATGCGTTCGCAAGACGCATAAAGAATAACCGATGCGGTAATACCAATGGTTAGTACGTCGGTTTCCGGACAAAATATCTGCGCTCTGTTGAATGCACTAAACGTTAGAAAAATCAATCGCATCTGTGAGCAGACACGTATACTGAAATGATTGCCGGCTTTCGCTTATAGGCTTTCTTCTATCCTTGGCTTTCTTGTCCTTCCTCATACACCTTTCTGTTGTTGTTGTTGCAGTATCCTTTTTGTTTTGTTTCTTTTTTCTTTCTTTTTTTTGCACTTTGCACTTATGACAGTATCGTTCACTAAGCTCAAATAGAAACGGCTTGATGATTTCAGCTTTTTATCAATGCCTCGTATGCGCTGCTGAATGAATCATCTGAATTAGGTCTGGAAGTTACCTTTGAAATCGTAATCTGAACAATCATTTCGCAATATCTTATGCTACTACAACACACGATTTGAGTGGAGAGCGTATGCGGCAAGATTGTTCAGCATGGCCATTGTTCATCGGTTGTTTTGCTATGGTGATTACTTCGCTTAATACACTTCACCTATATATGCAAGATCTGTACTGCTGCTCACTGCGCGTAAGGCTGCTAGGTTTGCTTGTTGAAAGCATATTGAATTGCAGAGCGAACCTGCTAGTCGAGGGTTGAAACAACGTAAGTTTGATACGTTATCTATATCACAATTGAGGTGACACCAAAATGTCGGACTTTATGGCATAAAAAATAAAAGTTTATTTATAACCAACATCGACGTTTCAGTTGCAATAACGCTGCGTAATTTCAACGTAATTTCGAACGAACCTCGCAGTACGGCAGTTAGACGTAAATTGACATTTCTTCACACAACTTTACAAAGAACATATGAGAATAATCGCTTTGACTGGGAAATTTTCGTAAAAATATGAGCACGGCAATAAAGCACTGTGAAAGCTCAGTACGTGTAAGGATTAACGCCACAGCTGTCAGTAGCTGATACACTTTGTGAGCTTCAGCAATGAAAAGGAGAAACGAAAAGCCTGTCGCTGATCTGTTTCCGAACAATGCTTGCGAATCAATATACGACAGCGTCGCTGTATTTTTCTTCGTGCAGAAAGAACTGGGCGGCCAAGAAATCAGCCTAAAAAAGACTGAAAAGAACTGGGGATGGAAGACGCAAGGAAAACATTTGCTCAAACTCGTTTGTTTGCAGTTGAGACGCAGATGACGGGGCTTAAAGGCTAAAAACTGTCACAATCGTGAAGGCAAGGTGCGGAACCGAAATTGACAGTGCAACTGTGTTTGGATAAAACCAGAGCAAACGTGAATTCCATCCCGTCTACGTCCTCAGATAAGCCCCAAGCTCGTTCGCAATGCATATCGATTGTTCTTTCGCTATGGGAAAGGTGACAGTGATTGATTGATCGCGCTTGTCTATGACCGTATCGCAGTTTCATGAAGCGTTATAGCAGATTGCACCGGGCATATTGCCCTTGGGTGTTTGTAAAGTTTTCAAAACTACCAGAACAGCCTTGTTAAGATTTTTTAGCATTAGTTTTTCAATTTATATATGGCGATATCTATTTTCCGCGTATTTTAGTTGAATGATTTTATTGCATCTTTGCCTCAGGGAAGCGTACGTCTCAGTAAGTTTTTTTTTCCTTTTTTAAAGACAACTGTGTCTTTTTAAAGACAACTGTGGTCACAATCAACCTATAAAAAAGGACGTTGGTAAGGCTTCTATTTTTGTTAAGTAGCTTTTGTATGAAATCAACATTGTGTGTTTAATTATGCTTACTTACAGTGCACGCCAATTATTTGACCAAGTGTTAAAAGCGATTAGGGTTATTCATTTTCTCTAAAGTATCTAAGCGTAGTTACATGCCGAGAAACCTCACTTGCATACTCATAGCGATTGTCAAGAGAGAGAAATGAACTTTATTTTTGACCAGGCTCTTGGTACTTGAGCCCTAAGGTGGGTGGCCTCCTCAGTCCAGGTAGCCATGGCTCGCTGCCGCCGCCCGAGCCCTGTTCACCAATCGTAGCTGGTTGTCAGGGTCTTGCGTCACCAGCAGAACCTCCCACTGGTCTTCTAGTTCTTTCTCTATGTCTGCTCCTTCCTTTGCGTTTCCGCTTGGGGGTGATGACGGTGGTACGTCCGGATTGTTCGAGCAGTCCAGCACCATGTGGCGCAGGGTGTTGCGCGTGTCCGGTGGGCAAAACTTGCAGTCCCGCCTGTAAGTCCCTGGATACATTGCGTGCATCAATGTGCCGTGCGGGTAAGTTCCGCCCTGGAGTCTTCTCCAGGTCACCGCTTGCTCTCTACTCAGACTCTTGTGTGCCGGCGGGTACCGCTTCCTCTGCTTCCTGTAATGCGCCAAAATGTCTGAGTACTTTACATCGTTAAGAAGCGAAAATAATTTTAGTTTGACAATCGCTTCTTCGGCTGTCACAACGAGGATGAACGCCTACCGAAGAAGCGATTGTCAAACTAAAATTATTTTCGCTTCTTAACGATGTAATTAACTTGAGTGCAAGGTGCGTATCCTCCTTCCTCTGAATACTAGTAGGAACGAGCTTTTTAAGGCAGGGACAAAGTATCGCGCACGGAACCACAAAGAGGAGTTCTCTGGCAGCTCGTATATATTGTAACATTTAATATTTATATACGTAATTTACTACTATGTAACTCCTCCTGTTGTGCAGTCTAACCACAAATTTCTTTGTTCCCATCTGAGAAAGTGCAACCTTACCGGTATGCGATTACAGTTCGCCCTAAGAGGAGCACTTTTACTCTGAAGTTTTTAATAAGGCTTGGTCGGGTATGACTGGTGTATGTGTGAAAAGGTAGGGTCGTGCTAGGCTACCACCTGCGTGACTGCATCGACATGAGCAATAAGAGGATTGAAAATAATGAATAATGTGGCACCATTTATTATTTCTAGGTTTGAGTGTGACGTTTTTAGTGTTCTCAGGAATTGGTGCAGGTGCATAAACAATATATTTCAGCAGAATTGCTGTTTCTAACCGGCGGTATCTCGTCAGTCCGTTTGCCTGCTTGCTTGCTTGCTTGCTTGCTTGCTTGCTTGCTCTGCGCTTGCTTGCTTGTTGCCCAGGTGATGGAAATGTTTTCTCAAAAATGGGGTGGTTTCAATTCGCACATCGCTGTTTTTCGCCAGGCTATTTTTAGGTATACCCCCGCCACACATACACGGTACGTGAACAAACGCTGAAATTCTCAGAGTCTGCAAAGCATTAAAAAAAAGCGCACATAAATTCCTTAGCTCACTCACCTAGCATATCGCTATTGAATGCGCGATGCGGATGAGCGATGAGCCGTTGCTGTTGTTGAAAGCCTGTTTGCCAACTTTGGCAGACAAGCTTTCTTGAAAACATTTTTCGGACAACTGCAATGGCTAGTTGCTTTCGTGACGTCGACAACTAAGTTACGTTACATGGATATTCAGTTTTAGACAGCAAATGTATGGTACAGCCCTCCAAGTTCGGGATGTGACCGGATGAAGGCCAATACACGACACGAGGATGGTGTAAAGCGAAGTGCGGCCGGACGCAACAAACACAAACAACGGCAACAACATAAAAAAAAAACACTTTTCGTTGTGATTATGCGTAATTTGTGCGAGTTATCTAGCCAATTATAAGAAAATAGAACTTTTGTCTTGTGAGAAAATGTAAAAGGCGTCGTTGCACAAAGCAGGTGCTGAATTTGAAGGCAAGTCCTATGTGCATTTCTCTTACTTAGAAAAATGCATATAGATATTTTCTAGTAACTCGTTCGCTAAATTTCATGGCTGTGCGGCGACAGAAGCGTGTGGTAATTTCAAGACCAAACGATATGTTTTGTAGAGTTCTGGAGAGATATTTCGGTATCATTAGAATGAGGCCTATCCCAGCGATATTTATGTACCTCTGTCCGGCGCCTGCTGGCGCAATCTTAAGGCATTCACCTACGTATTTTACAGTGTAGTACTGCTCCATTTGAATCTCTGCCGTTTTCGACTGTGCTTACCTCCTCTCGGCACCCATTCTAACTGTACTGGACCGCCGGGCATTTTCCGTATACGCATTAGCTTCCGCAGCTGTATTAACGCGATAGCGTTAAATAGCTCGTTTCATATAAATGGCGGTGTCGGTGGCGGCGTCGTTGGTTGTGAGCGAAAACTCATCATCTTGTCCGTGATCGAAAAAATTTAGAAAGATGAAAACAAAGTACATAATAAAAAATCACACCATCTCCCACTAAAGGGAACCATGTGGGGAGGCGAAGCAGCGCATGGGTCGACTTAAAGTTCCGTTCATCAGGGGCGCCTTGCCCGATGTTAACGCGTCCTCGCCAGAGGAGCGCACCATGAATTCACTGTAGTTGTAGCTGTTACTCGTCCCGAACTCTTGTTGGAGCACGCCACGCGGGTTCATCGCGCGTCTGCAGAATCTCGTTCCCCGACGCCATCACGTGATCGCTGAGAGAGTGTAAAGGGGAGAGGTCACAGCGTCTTACCCAGCCCCTTACAGAGGCCCGAATGCTCTAGGGCGTGCCAGCACACGTGGTTTTGTCTGCGTTACGCCAAGCTAGGACAGCATACGGCAGCCCGGGCCTCTAAAGTGCTCTGCACTTATCATCATCAAGGTGGTCTAAGAACAAGAGTAAGGAGACTTCTCCTTGGCGCGAGCGCGCGCTCAGATGGCTATGGTAGGTGGTAGAAAGTGGACGGTCTCCAATGGAACTACGGACACAGCCCAGCGCAAAAGCTGCTTCGCATTTGAAATCTTCGGTTCGGGTGAGAATCGAACGCAGGCCGTCTGTGTGGCAAGCAGGTGTTCTACCACAGAGCTACGATATTGCTTGAAACTGCACAGGAAAGAAACACTATATGATTGTCATTTAGTGGAAGCAGTCTCCTCAACGCATGTGATATTGCGTGGCAGAAGCGTAGAATCGCGCCAGGTGTCAAAGCTTCTTAATTGTGCAACGAGTGGGTTGGTTTAAAGCTGCCCATCTATTACAAAGTGTGCAGCTGCGAGGGTGTGCGTAGGGATGGTAAAATCGATGAACGATTAATCGATTAAAGCAGCACCATTAATCGCTTAATCGTAATCGATTTCCGCGTTTCAGTTCATCGAATTAATCGATTAAAACTCTTCGATTAATCGATTACCGCAACCTCCCCCCCCCCCCCCCCCCACCCTCCACAACACCGCCCCTTGGCCGGTGCGCATGAGTGCGAAACGAGCGATGCCGAGACGCAGAAGTTGAGCGCAGCTACTCTTTTTCACTACCGCGCATATTTGCACGCTAGCAGAACGAGCCCAAAGCCGACGGCTGCCCTATCCTATAGAGGTAGAAATGAATTCGCCCTGGTCTCCGTCACCTACAGCGTCTACCTCCAAGCCCTGCGCAAGCCTTCAAGCCCTGGCAAGAGGCGGCCCCACACCGACGAGGCAGAGGTGCACTTGATCGACCGCTTCTCATCGCCCACAGCCTATTTCATTCACCTCCTCTTGCCCCACTTTGTTATATTGAGTGTTTGTTAACCGTCGGCAAAGTGCACGTGATTCTTGCTTACTATATTGCGTTATTATTACATTTTGTTGTGTACACTGTTTCCTCTGACATGTCATAATGGCGAGCAATCGCAAGAGGAGCACGGTGTAGACGTTGTTCACAGAAGATTAAAAAACGACAACTGCGATGTGTGATACAGGTGGTAAGCATTACTCGAAGCTAGCGACGGAAACTCTTTAGATATCACCTGCTTCTCGCTGACTTTATTAATGTGCCAAAGAGTCATCCTCCAAAGAAAAATGACCATGAGCAAAATTACAATGCTAAAGACCCCGTTCCCGAAGGTACGAATCCGCCTCTTCAGATAAGTTATCGGCATCTCGCTACATAGCCAAGATATTTTGTGTAACTTATCTTTAAAGACAGGTCGCTCTTCAATTACATAAGCGATTTCTATGTTTCAAAATGTTGGACTGTTGTTAATTCGTATTCGTTCAAAAAGCTGCGTCCTCTTCGCAGGACCTCTTCCTTGGTCCCTGTGTTTTCAGCGCTATGGCTTTATTGAATGAAAGCAGCAAGGCGGTACGCCAACGCTCAACAGCGAAGTTTGTTGTTTTCTGTATAGTTTTCAGACGTGCTAACGCATCGTCTATATATTTGCTTAATTTGTTTGTGTTCGTTTTCGGCTCCGCGCTGTTTCATCGTGTTTGATCGCACAAACTCAGCTCTCCCAGACTTTGATAAACTAGCGATTTTTTTCGCTTGCAGCGTCTATGGCAACTTGGGTATTTTATTTAACTCTCAGGTCCGCCGTGGTGGCTCAGTGGTTACAACGCTTAGCTTCTGACCCGAAGGAAGCGGGCTGGAACCCGGCCGTGGCAGTCGCATTTCAATGGAGGCAGAATGGTAGAGGTCCATGTACTGTGCAATGTAGTGAACGCTAAAGAACACCAGATTGCCAAAATTTCCGGAGCCCTCCATTTCAGCGTCCCTCATAAACATATCGTGGTTTTGGGACGTAAAACCCCACATGGTATTAGTATGTAACCTTCAGGTTTTAATTGTTGTTGTTTTTTCTTGTTTAACTGCACTATACAGTGGTCCAAGAGGTGCCACATTGTAATATGCGTTGTGTATTTCTTGACTGGTTCTTATTGCCGTTGTATTTTACTCCTGAGCGAATAAAAGATTATTATTTACCAATGAATGAAAGAGACAAAATATATTAGAAGGCAAGGAGAGTGGCCTGAGCTTGTACGCCTGGGCCTCCTACACTGCGCTGGGGAAAATGCAACGGGGAAAAACAGTGATGAAGTATGATTATGATGATGGTGACAGGAAGAAGTGATCCATAAATATATATATATATATATATATATATATATATATATATATAATAGGACAAAGGGGTCAAAGAAGGTTATTTTTCATTATACTATATACCAACTAGCCCAAATGTCCGCCTTATAGCGTATATATACCCTTTTCATGATTGTAAAGCTAGCTTTCTTGCGATGCAATTAGCCCAGTTCATAGCAGTTAGTCTAGTCACTTCTGCAAACAGCGTGTTCAAGCGCAGTTTGCTTGCACTATGACGCGGACAATGTAGGCTCAGCTCTATTGAAATAAACACACATCATGGACAAACCCCAGGACTTGCAACTACGACCTCGTCTCCACTTGAAGCACAACAGGTGCCGCCTTTAGTGCAGCGCAAGGAAGCGCGCTCGCGGATTATGAAAATAGCCTAACACACCCAAGAGAAATGCAACTTTCAACTAAAGCTTGCACTCCCACGTCAGCCAGCCTATAGAGGCCCCCGTCTTCTGCTGTTACGCGAAAGGACAGTCGCGAAATACATTGTGTTGTAATGAGAACTAACAGACAAAAAAGCCAAGGAAAGTATGGGGAATGTTATTTGTAGTAACTATGATGTAAATGTGAAGAAAGTAAAGTGGACGAAAAGGAAACTTGCCGCTGGCAGGGACCGAACCTGCGACCTTCGAATAACAAGTCCGATGATCTACCAACTGAGCTACAGCGGCGGTCATCCCCCGGTCCCCTTTATGGGGTATACATGGTTTTCTTTGTGCTTAACAAAGACAAACAAGCCCTCGAAGTTCTCCTTTTTTTTCGTTTTTACGTTCTAATGCCTGATACATTAGACACGCTGACAGTTCGGCCTTCACGGTGGTCTAGTGGTTACGGGGCTCGACTGCTGGTCCGAAGGTCGCGGGATCGAATCGTGGCCGCGGCAGCCGCTTTTTCGGTGGAAGCGAAAATGCTTGAGGGGCGTGCACTTAGATTTAAGTGCACATTTAAAACTCCAGGTGGTTGAAGTTTCCGGAGCCCTCCAATACGGGGTCTCTCATAATCATATCGTGGTTTGGGGACGTAAGGCACCAGAAATAATAATCAATCAAACGTTTATTTAATGTGCCCAGGAACAACCGTAAGGTCTTTGTACTGGCGCACGAAAAAAAAAAACAAAAAAAAACAAAGGAAACATTCATAATAAAATATCAGGGATAAAAAACGTTACAAAATTGCACATATACAACTATGCGCAGGCAGAAAAAAAATATCAACAGTGTACAAGGCTATGTAAGTACAGTGCAAAGCTCGGAGCAGAACAACGACTGGGAGCTGTGAAAAACATCGAGCTCCAAAAAGTAAGCATTGTAAAGACATTGTATCCTGCCAATGGTCGAATGTTCACAGAGGCAGGCGGTTACATGAAAAGGTCTATTCTCTCTGGTCAGCTTACGTGGAATTCGGAAATTAAGACAGTTGAGCAGTACAGGGCAGGATACTGATACCATGCACAAGCTTGTAAAGAAATAACAGATCAGCGCGATTTCGTCGGCAGCAAAGTGATGGCAATGATAATAATCCAGCAGCGTTAGAACGAGATACAGAGTCATTTCTAGCAAAACGATGGTTGTAAATGCTTAGGAATTTTTTCTGGACTCGCTCAATGGCGTTGCTGCTGGAATTAGGAATGCCATTCCAGATCACAGATGCATACTCTAGTTGAGGAAGACATAGCGCGGTGTACAATTTCCGGAAGGGCACAGGAGAACGGAATTCTCTAGACATTCTGCAAACACAGCCTAGGGTGCGAAGACCCCGCAAAGCAACACGCTTAGCGTGAGCAGAAAAGTGTAAGGTGCTATCAAAAAGAACACCTAGATCATTGATCTCACATACCTTACACAACGACACAGAATTGACAGAATATAAAAATGGCACACTAGATGTTTTTCGAGTGAAACTCATTACCTTGGTTTTTGAAATATTTAGGGAGAGGTTATTGCTCCTGCACCATTCAGAAAAAGAACACAAATCAGATTGCAGCAAGCGACAATCGATAACTGAATGAATTTCCTTAAATATCTTTATGTCATCGGCATACAAAAGGAAAGAAGAATTCCGAATGACAGAAGAAACATCATTAACATAAATTAAAAAGAGGATTGGGCCCAGTACCGACCCTTGAGGAACCCCACTAGTAGCTTTATACAAAGAGGACGTTTGGCCATTAACGGCAACGTAACATAATCTATGAAGAAGATAGCTATGGAGGAGATTCACAATTGAAGAATCAACATCAAAGTGTGTAAGTTTATCCACAAGCAGCGAATGGCTGACAACATCAAAAGCTTTGCTAAGGTCACAGTAAATAGCGTCAACCTGTCCTCTCTGCGAAATAGGCGTGGAGACTTGCATCATGAAACTGGCAAGATTAGTGACAGTTGAGCGGCCAGCGAGAAACCCATGCTGATTCACAATCAATGAATTTTTTACATCAGAAGACAATATTTTGTGAAGAGCAAGCTCAAAGATTTTGGATGCGGCACAAAGAAGGGAAATAGGGCGGTAGTTCGAGACGTCACTTTTACAGCCAGACTTAAACACTGGGAAAACACGAGCAGTTTTCCACATGCTAGGAAACGTTGAAGCATGCAGACACTTATTAAATATGGTAGTCAATACTGGGACAAGTATACTGCCATAGGCTTTTAGTATGGCAGAGGGGATGCCATCTGGGCCAGCTGAAAAGGATGGTTTCAAGCGCTTAATGCATTCTGAAATGGAATCTTCATCTAGCGACACAGCATCAGCTGCGCCAACTGCCTTAACCTGTTGACCGTTACTAGCTACAGAGGCTGGAGACTTATAGACAGATGAAAAATACATGGCAAAACAGTCAGCCACGGCTTGAACTTCTACTCCATTTGGGTCCAGTATCCTGAAGGACTCGCCACTTTTGCTCGACCGTTTGCGCACATACTTCCAGAACTCAGCCGGCCTGTCAGACGCGCTTTTTTCTAAAAATGAAATATATAGACTGTGATCCCGTTTATAAAGGCGTTTACAAAGAGTACGAAAACGACAGAATTCTTCCTTCAAATGTGTTGATGCAGAACGTTTATACTTCCTGTGTGCACGATCTTTATGTTTCAGTGCACTTCTGATGAGAACCAGGAGGGATATTTACAATGATGAGGTGTATACTGGGGAATGAACTTGCGCATGCTGGTCAAGATAAGCTCCGTAAACTGATCGACTTGATCATCAACATTGGGTTTGTCAGTTACCAGTGACCAATCTGTGGTGGACAAGTCATGGTACAAGCCAACGTAGTCACCTCGCTTGAAGGCAAATCTGGGCGTTTTGTCGATTTTTCTGGGAAAGCTTGGTTTTTCTGGTGAAATACAGAGTGTTAGTTTGAGTGGTGGGTGAAATTTGTCAGGACGAACAAGAGAGATGTGAGAGAGTGATACTTCGATAGGTTGATTATTAGAAATACACAGATCTAAGACGTTACCACAGGAATTGGCAATACTATTGTGCTGCTGTAGGGAATAATAATAATAATAATAATAATAATAATAATAATAATAATAATAATAATAATAATAATAATAATAAGTGGTCTGTTTGCGGCCACTATGTTGCTGTGCAATCTCGCATGTGTGACCTCAAAAAAGAGATCACGTCAGCCTGCAATTATAGTATTATCGAGGGCTTCCACAATATCTAACATACAAGCGGAGAACAGATTGTGTCCCTACGAGTGCGAGCGTCTTATTTACTTCCTCTTCCTCCTCGTCTCTGCTTTGCCTTTCGCGGGATTTCGTCATGTTGCATATTTCCGGTGCGTCTTTTCGACCAGAGTGGCAGCCGACAACGCCTCCGATTTCGGTGCGCTCGAGGAGGCAGGCTTCGAGGAAATACGACCTGCGGCCGAATCGTCCATGGATGATGGCCACAGATCCTTCAATCCGTGACATCACCCAAAGACGACGGGCCCTCTGTAACCATTGTGCGAAAGTGCGAATTCTCGCGAAGGCGCAAATGCGCACATGTGATCTCTAGCGCGTCTGATAGAAAGACTTCGGTCGAGATCAAACACAAACAATGCCTCTCAAGGAATGAGATATCCTTTTTAAAGCACCCATCAAAAATGTCCATTAATCGATTAATCGTTTAAAACATCATTTAGAAATCAATTAATCGATGAAAGGCTAAATCGACGAACGATTAACGATTAATCGATTAAAAATTTTAATGAACCATCCCTAGGTGCGCGTGGCACCTTACGGTCACGTAGTGGGTACATGGCCAATTTTCAAAAGGAAGAATTATCGCGTAGTGGGCTCTTAACAACTGTGCTTGCAGTAGGCATTCTAGGACAGTTTGAAACGGCCAATGTGACGCGCGCAGTCGTTCGTTTCCTTACGGCGCGGTTAAGGCATGCTCCGAGAACTGAAGCACGGCTAGCACTTGAGAAGGCGATGCCCACGGGGCCCAATTACGCTATCGCGTTCTACTCTTGAAGGCAAAGCTCATGCGTCCTCCAAGTTTGTTTTTTTTTCCTTCCCAGTGTCAAATAAAACATTGCGTCCGCCATTTGCTCTCGAATGCACGCAGGTGTCGTCTTGACCTTGAAACTTACGACTAACAGTTTTCATTCGAACGTTCGTGTCCCCATCCTTAATTTCTCAATCTTGCTTGCTAACCACGGGTCTCTTCTGCCTAACCTCATTGCCGGTATAAAGCAATCTTTTCTCTTCAAGGTTAGGGGCGTGCTTCCTGTCACGAATGCGCAATGGCTGCCGTATGCACTTCTGTCCATCGTTATTACGGCGTATTTCGACACTTACTACGATAAATACGCTTAGTATGGCGCATCAGCATTAAAGACGGCGAAGAAGGACACGTTGCCGTAATCAACCGGTTACCGTGATCAGAGTTCCACCCATGGTGCGTCGTGATATTGATTAGGGGTCGATTGGAAATGACAGGATAAGAAGGGAATGCTGTGGCCTGGGTCTCCTGTGTGATTGCAGCCAGACTTCGAACAAGTGTTCGTGCTTTGTCGTTCCCGAGCTTGCGCAGACTTCTCGCAGCTATCTCGGTGGTTTCATGGGATAAACCAATTTCAAATGTGCTGTTATGCTTCGTCCTATTTTTTGTTCATCTTTGTAGCTATGTGATCACCAATCATTGTTTCTCACACGTGTCATTTAAGATTTGTCGATAGTTTTCATGGCCCCTATGCAGCGTACTCTCGATTTACTTTCTGATATAGGTGCTTTAGGCACAGTTAACAACCATTTAAGTCATAAACACCTCACAAAATTGCTTAATATCTGCAGGGTCTACACTAACGACGAATGGTGTCTGATACTCTATAAGAACACACACTGCACAACACGCTCAAAGTTCAAAACATTTAGAAGTCCAGTACGTTTACGTAGTAAATGTGATCTTTTTGGTTAT
The DNA here is from genome assembly GCF_013339695.2 of Rhipicephalus sanguineus. NCBI lineage: Eukaryota > Metazoa > Arthropoda > Arachnida > Ixodida > Ixodidae > Rhipicephalus > Rhipicephalus sanguineus. The sequence goes on along the minus strand of NC_051177.1, from coordinate 74,856,736 downwards.
GTAAGCATATGGCCTAAGTTTTGAGCCAGACAGAGAGCACAATACAAGTCACAATAAACAGAAAAGTTAAGGGGTGATGTCTGTCAAAGCTTAAGTCTTGCTCAATACCAACGTGCCCAATCGTAAGCCGTTGTGAATGCATACATATGCATGTTTCTCGTGTAATACGGTATGCGAATGTATCCGAATGAATTCCATAAATAGGTTGTAGCATGTTATGTCCTCGTGAATAATAACACATAACACTGTAGTAGTCATTCTTTATGGTTCATGTGACGTCACAACGAAATATCTCCGAGAAAAAAGATCGCTTCACAATTGGGCCTTCCCTTTTTTTTTTCGACTAAATCGAAATCAGTAAGCCAACATAACGGAGTCAATGCACTAATCTTTAATGTCGTTGCTCATCAAGAACTGCGTTCACAAATGAAGGAAAGGTAAGGAGAATAAACATTAAGCAAAGCGCTTTGATTTGACGATGAGGAACATTGTAGCGTTTGCGGGAAAAGCTTCGAACAGATAATTTGATGTCACTGTTCCATCTGAAAAGAAAGCGGGATTGAACTTGCTCATTTGTAACCACCGGAGATGTTGACTAGCGTGCCTACCAAGGAGCGCTGACGCACCGTGTAAAATTGAACAAGAGCAAACGCTGCAATAAAGCTTCACCAAATGTAGCATGTAATGTTGTGTCGGAAGCTCAACCGGCTATGACCTGTCGTGTATCCAGCCTCGATCTGTCATTGGCTGCAGCGGCAGTTGCCAAGAGAGAGAGAGAAATGAAGAGGAAGGCCGGGCGGTTAACCAGATATTAGCATCCGGTTTGCTACGCTGCACAGGGGAGGAGGGGGGGGGGCGGAAATAGAGGTCGAAAAGAGGCGGTAGAGAGAGAGAGAGAGTGAAAGAGGAAAGAAACGCACATACACACAGCATAAAAAAACAGCACCCACAGGAAGGGCCAAATCTCCGGTTAAAAAAGGGGAGGCCGAATCACCGCCTCCCCTTTTTTGCCTATGGATGTAGGACTTGTTTTCACGAACGTACGCAGTTATCTCGTTAGAATGACTGAATCAACCATGTGCGCATCAGTGCAGATTTGAAAAGGCTGCTTGCAATATTTGCTGTCATTGCTCCAACTTCGACCCGCTATAGGTGACCCGTAAAATCAGCGATCACAAGAAACTGTGGGATGCGGCGGCTTCCGGTTCGACACACCACGCGGGGGATCAGCGGCACGAACGGGTTCTTTTTTTCTCGCTCCGTCCGCAACAGTGGAGCAGTGGTTATGGTGCTCGGCTCCTAAACCGAAGCCGCCGTCCGGGCCGCGGCGGTCGCATTTCGATGGAGGTAATATTACCTTGTAGCGTTAGAGCTGAAGCAGTTACGCGTGGCTGTCCGAGAGCCGTGCTGCGCATGCGCGAGTGGCAGTGACGTCACACGGCGCACAGCTGGCGCACCGGAGCGGCCGTCGCGCGCGCCTCTCCGATCTGCGCGTTCCAGAAGTGACGTCATAGCCGCGCAGACATACTGGCACCGGCACGGGCCCAGCTGTGCGCCTCCGTTGCGCAGTGGCCGTCTGACGCTGTGCCGGGCGTTTGGGCCATAAAGACGGCAGCGTGTTACTACACTGCCGTCTCTAGTGTTACTACACGTTAAAGAACCCCAGGTGGTCGAAATTTCCGGAGCCCTCCATTACGGCGTCTCTCATAATGATATCGTGGTTTTGGGGCGTTAAACCCCAGATATTATTATTATTATCATCCGTCCACGTTTCAGGGATATCAGCGCTTTAGAAGGTGATTTTGCGTTTTGGGTAAACGTCACTGAAGTTATGACAAGTCCCGCAAGCCATGAGAGGTAAGGATATTTTTGCTGCACACAAACGATACGCAATGCTTTTCTGCTTCTCGCGGGTATTGTAACTGTTTTGCTAGCAGATCAGTCGATACAGAGAACAGATTTTATTGCATTATACGTTGCTGCACGTGAGACGCATCATTTTAAAGCTCTTAACAAGGTTGCTAGTTGGGCGAGTTGGATCATGCAATTCATATTGGTATCGAGCACAAACACTAGAGAAAATATGAGCGAGAGGACAAGGACGCAGCGCATTCTTCCAAATAAAATTTATTCGTAAAGCGCATATATATATATATATATATATATATATATATATATATATATATATATATATATATATATATATATACGCAGGGGAAAAGAACAAATAAAAAAACAGAAAAGAAAGAAACCTGGGTGTGAAAAACAAAAAAAAGAACGCAAAAAAGTGTCACGCTAGGAAAAAAAAGATCGACGTCTTTGCTAGGTGCGCCTGCGCAAGAATTGAGTTCTCGATATAATATTCGCAGAAAACACTTGCGTAAGCTAGCTTATTTACGTCTGCCTTATTTTTAACGCTGGAGTTGGAGCAGCCGACGGCTGAACAGCCGACCGTGGTTTTGCAAGGCGATAATGCTGCGTGGAGAATGCTGAACAATCAGAGGCCTACGGCGCAGCAGTTCGCCGTTTACTTGCCTCGAATCCGGAAACCAGGCAGCAGACGGCGCATCCCACGATCCCTCGCTCTTTTGCCGGTCACCTATTCCATTCTATCGCACTTCCTGTAGGGTGAAAAATTAGTATCTTGCTGAAGGAATGGCCTTGTGATCCTGCCCTCACAGGTCGTGAGACCGGGAAGAAAAAATCACAGTTGCTCGATATTACATGAGGGCGTTACACTTGCGTGTCAAGCTGTACAAGCACAGCGCATTGCCGAATTCACGTAATTGAACTCCTGTCTTTCGCTCTCTCTAATTCCCGTCCTCTTCCTAACATGCAGATATGTGCAAGGTTTAGTTCACCATCATGTCGTTTTACCCTTCATTGGGTACTGAAGCTACACCATGTCGGCAGTTCTCTTTTTTTTTTAATTTTATGCGCTAAGTGTTTTCCTCATTTTTTGACATAGCTTGTAAATTACTCTCCTGTTGCGCTATATCTTCCTATGCCCTGATGGCAGATCATATTTGCGTTCCAAGTTGGCCCTGTGGACTGGCTTGCACTTTACGAGCGTCAAAAACCAATTTTCAAAGCGAAGATTTCACTTCCAACCATTCCACGATTTGGCTTCCGTCGTTTGTTTGAGGTTGCTTTTCCTTCCTGTGTGATGAGGCAGTGGCCGAAGCTGAATTCGAGCATGTTCTGTGAAAAGTTGGGGCAAAAATATGATTGAGCCACTTTCCCGATACATATTCTGCCTGTTCATAACATCGCATTAAGTTGAAATGTTACATAGTTGTCCTATACCTAACTTTTTCGATGTTCAGTAAGATTTAAAGCGGCAGGAATCTCGGATGATATATCTGGCTATCCGAAGGCCTGTAAGTTTCGCGGCGCTCCAGCTGCACCCATACATCGAACACTTCGTCACGTGCTCACGCTGTCTCCTGTGGAAGAAGGCCTCCTCCCACTCTGACCAAACAGTCTTTATTTCTACAAAGTTGTTTATCTGTCTTTCCGTCAGTAGAGGCCCAGCGAAAAAAGGAGGCATGTTCTATATTCAAATTGTCAGTCTACGCACTGCATGTGAATCCAGCATGCGCTCCTGTACAAAAATAATAGTAAATAACTAACAAGGTCTCTTACGCATCCGCCTCAGTCGACTGGAACACGAAAGCCGTATTTTTCTTCAAAGTCGATGTATTTAAAGTCACTCCTAACGGGAAGAGTACTGCATTCCTTCTTTCTTCACTGCCGCGAGCTCTCGGCGGCTTCGCCACATGAATGGCCCAGCTCGCTCGCCTCGCTCCCGGCCTCCGACGCACGGCGCTTCGGAGGGCGACTGTTTTTATAGCGCGAGAAAAGCGTGAAGGAACTTTAGGACGTCCGGTATCGTTTCGACTGAAATCACAAGCCTGTCAAGGCATCGAATAATGCCTGGGTGCTGCGCTTTCGCTCTCTTTGCTATTCCCAGCTGGAATTAGTTGCGAAGCATTTCTTAGCGAACTTCCGCAACTTTAAACGTATCTATCTATCTATCTATCTATCTATCTATCTATCTATCTATCTATCTATCTATCTATCTATCTATCTATCTATCTATCTATCTATCTATCTATCTATCTATCTATCTATCTATCTATCTATCTATCTATCTATCTATCTATCTATCTATCTATCTATCTATCTATCTATCTATCTATCTATCTATCTATCTATCTATCTATCTATCTATCTATCTATCTATCTATCTATCTATCTATCTATCTATCTATCTATCTATCTATCTATCTATCTATGCCTACGGGATCAGCCCACCTTTGATCAAGTAATGATGTGGTGTGATTACTTCACTAATTTGGTCGATCTGTGGCGTCGTGATGACGTCATATGGTGGCGGCGTCGTGATGACGTCATATGGTGGCGTCATCACGTGATGATGATGTTTTGCATCCCTCGTGTTGACTCCGCCGACGTGGGACGCCGACGTGGGACTCCGACGCGGGACGCCGGTCAGTTTTCGCGTTTGATGAGGCACCCAAGGCTTTCGCCTTGAAAATTATTCTTACAGTTGGAGCTGAACGATTTATCGGAAAGCCTCATGCAGCGTTGCTGTCGTTATATTAGCAAACTTTAGTGTATAAATTTTATAAGCTCGAGCTTGAGAAGCCTGTAATTATGGGAATTAAACGGATTGCTTCGTTATTCACCATCCTTACTTAACCAAACACGATCGAGCAAAATCTGAACGCCCCAGCCGTTACGCCGCACTTTTGCACCCGGGAATAATGGCCGAAGAGACGAAAGCAAGCGCTTCCCGCGGTAATGCATCCTTCTCGATTAACTATTACGCGTCTGCCGCAATAATAGCCTCCTGGTACAAGCGCCATATGCAATAACAAGAGAGCAGTAATTTAAGCGCGTGACGAAGCAGCACCCGTTTATTGTTGTCCGCATCTCGCCGGTACTGCATCCATGTGAACGTCCATCCGGAGCGCAATCACTTCTGTCCTGTGGGCCTATATGTCCGGCCCAATAAAAGGCGTGCCCCCCCCCCCCCTCTCGGATAATTGGTTCGCTACCCCCTTGGTGGATCCGCACGGTAGCCGTAAAGCTTGTTAAGGGGTGGTTGTGGCAAGGAGCTTCTTTGGTATCATGCGCGCCGCACGCCATCTCGGAAGCGTTCGGACGGGCGGTAAAATCTGGCGCCTTTACGAGCCTCTCCAAACAATTCGCCCTGTCCGCTCATCGCGGAGAAATGTTTTGTTTTCGCGTCTACTGTCTCTCTGTCTTGCTTAACACTGCAGGAAATAAAGATGAAACGTAGCCTCGTATGGAGTTGTAAAGATTTGCTGCTTTAGAATATCGGTATATATAGTGTATTGATTTGAGAGTGTGAGTTGGGCCTACTGAGTGCCGCCACGTGTAAAGCAAAACACCATTCAGTATACCGGAAGTGCGCGCACGTTATGAGGCTGAGCACCTTTGCTGCTGTGGTCGAAGCAGGACATAATGGCAGTGTTCGGCGTTAGCTCCCAAGAAACTTAATTTTTTCAGATTTATGTGTTTTTCCTTGTAAATCTTGTGTTTTTTTTAAAGCGGACTTCCTGAACTGTTCAGTGTCCTTCATCTAGAGAATTCATAGAGGGTGCATAAAATAAATAAATAAATAAATAAATAAATAAATAAATAAATAAATAAATAAATAAATTTGTGCACATAATACGTACTTCCCAGGTGAGTGTAACGACGTAACACTTAGTACTACACATCAAAATAAATAGTTTTGTTTCATCTCTCGGTACGAACGTTTAACTTCTTTGTAGACAAGACTCAGCATAGCTCCTATTTAAATGTAAAAAGAAAACAAAGTAACTGATCGACTCTTCACGCGAATCTCATAAATATTTTGTTCTTGACAGTAGTAATGTTCGAATATGTATTTTCAAGATCTCATTCACTTATCCTGCAAATATGAACTCATACATACGGGTAGAAAAGTTTGTAAGGCTCAGAAATTAGCCACCTCAAGAGCTGCCCATGCTAAAAAAATGTTTTAGGGGCGAAGCTCCTTAAGGCGGCACCTGTTCGTCTCTCGTTGTCGTAGTAGTGCGTAACCAGTCGTAACGCTAGTACCAGATCTTGACCTCCAAGGTGGTGTCGGTGGGAGATTTTTCCTGTGCGTTGTTGAACAATAAAAATTCGCAGCGTGCGCGTTAACTAAAAGCCGAATTCTTATGTCTCTCATTCCCCATTAGCAGCCATTGGCATGTTCCAGTAGGAAACGTTAGTAGAAGTAGAAGTGTAAGTGTTAGCTAAAAGCCGACTTCTTCTCATTCCCATTAGCAGCCATTGTTTGCCTCCAATGTAGTGCCTGGTGAGATTTCTCCTGTGCGTGAATAAACAATAAAAATTTTGTTCAAAACGCCGTTGATTGATGAAATAAACCAACGAAAGACGCCAGATGTTTTCTAAAAGCAAAACGAAAGAAGGCCAGATATTTCTAAAGCAAAACGAAAAGACGCCAGCTGCTTAACGAAAGACGCCAGATGTTTTCTAAAGCAATGGTTTTCTAAACAATGAAAATTCACAGCGTACATGTAAAATTAAAGTGAGCTGCAAGTCGTCATAACTCATCGAACCTTTAGTATAAACGCGCCCGATCTCACGTCGGTGATGATGTACTGGGCAGAATTCACGGAAGATTCACGGTTTACAGATGAACCTCCGCAGCTTCGCCCACTCATCATCATTCACTCCGTGGATATGCTGTGATTTTTTTTTTCATTTCAGGAGAAAGAGGGTTTATATGAGAAAAGAAGACAGGGGTGAAAAAGCTGGCAACGTTGTTCTATAAGAGCTCAAAAAATATTTTTATTCGAAGCTGGAGTTCCAAATTTATATTCTGCTAAGCAACATATAATTAAAAAAAAAACATAAGGAACGCATAACACTACACTTGCTGCTACTATTTGCGAGTGCAGCAAGTGTTGTGTTATGTGTTCCTTTCTTAGTCATTTTCCTGCGTGCTGCTTCACCTACACGGAATGACGATAGTCATTGCCACGTTTATATAAGCATTCAACATGGGTAACATACAAAGACTGAATGTCTGTCGCATGAAAGCGAAAAAGAAAGTAAGAGAAAGATGAACAAGAAAAGCTTCGTCGCCTGTACCACTTACATCAACAGACGTTGACGTCACTGTAGCTCAAAAATCACACGGTCATTGCGATCTTGCGTTCCGGGTCTACACGGCCATATGAAATGACATTCGCAATTGATGTCAATGTTCATCGGCAGGCGGCTGTGATAGCAAAAAGTTACAAATTGTGCTTTTAATTAACATGTCTTGTTCTTGCTTCCGGGGTTCGCATCCATGACTGGCAGATATGTATCCAACACGTGCGTACAACTATCGCTACGGCTACCGCGGCGTCGCTTCACCAAAACAGCAGTGAGCGTTTGTAAACGCGGCCACATGGCTGACAGCAGGTGGCGCTAGCGTCAAGTCGGAGTATGGAAAAGAGGGGAGTGCGGAAAAGAGAATATAGCTGCACAAATTGCTTCCAACGTCGCTGTACGCAAAAAAGTTACCGGAAAGTTAACGACAACCTTTAACAAGAACGTTAACATCGTTTACATATTGCTTTAACATGCTTTAAGATATCGATGTCGCAATCTTTTGCCAAGCGCCTGTTGACGAGAGTACACATGTCGTACCTGAATGAGTTCGGTGAACTCATTCAACGGGCTAATGCCATTAGGTGTGAATGTCATTCGCTATGCCCGTGTAGCAGCAACAAAAAAGGCATTAAAACCTAATGACATTCGCTGCGAATGACATTACATGTGCCGTGTGACAGGGGTATAGGACGAGTCGAAGGTGAAAGCCATCTTTTTTCTTCTCAACTGATCCTGTGCTGTCACCCACCGAAAGATTTCCGAACCTAACGTGGTTTTGCGCTGCTTCCGTGATTGGCCCACCTTTGACCAAGCGATTATGTCATGTCATGACGTCATCGTGCGAAGCCAAGTGATGTGACGTCATAGTGACACCGTTATGACGTCATGAATTTCGGTGATCTTTGACGCCATGATGACGCCATATGGCGACGTCATCACGTGATGATGATTTATTGCATGACTCGTGTTGCCGCGCGACGCCGACGCCGCCGACGCGGGACGCCGGCCAGTTTTCACGCTTGATGATGCATCTGAGGATTTCGCCTTAACGATACATAACAGAAAAGAGGCAGGTCTATTTTGCAAATTGCTTACTTCCTTGAGTACTTTCTTCCGTGGCGTTGTCCTAAATGTTCCGTATACTGTACAGTGCCGCGTGTCACCTTTACAAATATATTCCCATTTCCCACTTTCATTACCTCTTGTTTCCTTGCCCGCCTTTTTTTTATGTTTCTATTCGTTATCCCTCTCTCTCTCTCTTTTCTAAGTTTCTTTAGTTAGAAAAGCATAAATACACAAAAATTAGGTCAGATCAAACCTTTGTCAAATGCTAGTAGCCCACTTTTTTTTTCTGCCAGCAACTGCACACTCCCCATTGATCATTCGTGTCTTTTTTACTATATCTATTTCTTCAATCGCGGCGTCCGAAAAGCCAGATCTGGGCACTTAGGCGGGCGAGCCTAGAATAACAGCTTACTCAGCCAAGAGTTTTTTTCGCAAATAGATCGCTTTCGGGTAAGGTCCTTGCAAATCACTTAAGGGAAAGCAAGTTAGCGTAAGGGGGGGAAGAAGGGCGCACGCGGAGCTTGCATAGTTCACGGGTTTCTTCGTAGGAGCGCCATCGACGCGCACTCAAATAGTCCATCTACGAAAGCGAAAACGACGCCGCACTACACTTCCAGGGAGGAGCGTGCGGCTGGAAGTAAGCTTAAATTAGCCAATTAGCCTAAGTGGCCGAAAGACCGTCGACCAAGGAGGATGGGAGAGAGACTATAGCCACGTGCAGCTCGCACCGCCTCGAGCTTCGACGTCGAGCGATCTTCTCGAGTGTGCGCAGGTTATTTAGCAAAAGGGAGAAAGTGAAATGATGGGCAAGAAAGGAAGAATGTTTTTCTTTTTCCTTAGTACATCTACGTCTAGTGCCAGCCTACTCTCCTCGTGGCGCTAAAGCAGGCCACAAAATGGAGGTCATGTTGCGGGGACGCCATTGCGGCACGTGCTGCGTCTCTCCCTTTCTTGTTGGCGTCTCCTTTTTAGTCGCTTTCGTTTGTTCTTATGAGATGTCGGAAGGTGAATGAGAGATTCAATAAGCGAGAGATGCTAATTGCGATGAGAAGCTAAAGACTTTAGCCTGTTTGATCATCTATGTGAGGAACCGAAAGAGAAGAGAGAGAAAAAAAAAAAGACTCAGGAAAGCGCGTCCCGTTTACTGACCTATACGGAAGGAAGGAGATTGAAGAAAGAAATGCAATGAATGAATGAATGAATGAATGAATGAATGAATGAATGAATGAATGAATGAATGAATGAATGAATGAATGCTGAGGGAGGCTAATGTGCCGGTTTTGAACAAAGGCGTACATCAACGCTACAATGAATCACTGATGTCTTATATGCACGATATTTAGCACTTCTCATGCTCAATACCACGCTACTATTTAGCATCACAGCCATACCTGTTGGCTATGTGTGGGCTATGCGGTATAAATGAGGGCAATGTGTATACACTTAGTTATGCCTATATTCATGTAGGTGTGTGGGCGTGCAATCGTGTAAATGTTCAGCTGTATCCATGTAGTTTGAACCGATACTCTGGACAACACTTTTCTCGTTATCGCTACTGCGGGCTACTGGCTCCTTGTAATCTGTGAACCTGCGTGCTTAGACCCTTCCTTCCAGGGCTAACTTTAACAGCTCTTATCTATCTATGTGTTGAGAATAAAATGGTAATTTCATTTTTTAGAATAATTACCGGAAAGTTAAAAAAGAAGATGCAATGAGGACGCAAAAGAGAATGCTAGAGATGGAAACGCTAAGGGATTAACTCCGATAGTGATCGCTGAAGTACCCTATACACAAAAAAAGGTTAAAGAGGACGGCGAATGACTACGCACTTGGAGCTGAACATTCATTCAAGGATAGTCTCTATCGCTCGTATGATCCTATTGGTTTAAAAAATTCTGCGTAGATTTACCGTATCCGCATCATCCATGAGGGGCCGCGAGTTGCCTTTAATTAAGCCAGCTGGATGATTTTATTCTCTTCGATACCCGCCTTCTCTTTTTCACGTACTTTTCTTTCGCTGTCCATGGCAACAAGACTGTGTACATGGTCAAAACTTAAACATTCTCCTAAAGTCGGCGCAGTAACTTAAAAATACAACAGAAAAGCAATTCTCCGAAAAGTGTGAGGGACGAAGCAATCATCCTGAAGATGTCTTCATTGGTGGAACGTATGTCACTGGAATCTCTCGGGATGGCTCCCTTTGAACTCTCTTGCGTTGGCATCGACCCCTTCGCGTTCTCCGCACTTTCTCAGACGTAATATATATATATATATATATATATATATATATATATATATATATATATATATATATATATATATATATATATATATATATATATATATATATATATATATATCTTTTCACGACACTCCTCTTGTCCCCTTTGGCGTTCATTGATGTTCCATGGGCATTTTGTATATATGTTGTTTTTGTCAGTTGCAGCTGACTCGGGCATCCAGAGCGCAGGCTTGGATGAACACGAAGGCGGCGTTCTGGAGAGCGTCTCGAAATCGTAGAGCGCGGCGAGAAACAGCTTGATCTCGGCGCAGCAATGGATACCAAGTCAGCGAGATTGCTTTCACGCCTTCACCTCTTCTTGTGTCCGACGGACGCGAACCGATATTGAGCGTCGCTGCGCTGCCTATATAGCAATGGCGATACGGAGAACGGACGAAAAATATCGGGCAGCAGAAAACCGGAGAGAAGCCAGAAAGGAAGGAGAGACGTCGGTGGTTGTTAAGGAAACGGCGAGAAATATAAAAGGTTCAACTCGAGCAGGCAGATAGCGGAAAACACGCGCCTGTTCTGTGTCTGCCATACCGAACGGTCCCGTCCCGTCCGGTCCTTTTTGTTTTTGAAGAGTGGACAACGAACTGGCGGCGGTGACGCCGCTACGGAACAAAAAGCGCGGCTCGTGGTTCCTAGAAGTCGCCCTGGCCGAAACACATGTTTCCTTGACCGATAGCTGGTCAGCTTGATCCATTCTTATTCACGAGTATTCTGAGTCAGGAACTCAAGTAATTTCATGAGTCGCCGTAATGCTCTCTGCCTGACACTCAAAGCAGCGTGGAAAGAAAAAAATCCTATTTAAAGGCAACCGGCTTGAAAGAGCTACGAATCCCACTTGAGTTACTCACGTGGGATCACGGCGGGCATGTTAACAGGGCAGGTCAAATGACCTTGAAAGGAGGGACAGGAAGAGGGTAAAAAAGAGGGCTGGGCAAGCATTAAAAAACTTGAAGGGCGTTGAAGGTTCTCACCTAAGAGCGGAATGCGATCGTTTCTCCACCTCAGCTGGTCGCCTCACTCGCTTGACTTCGGTCTTTGTGGCTCTTGTCTCCAAACAGTTCTCTCGCTGCTTTCTCCTCTGTTCGGCTTCGCGGGAACGCATTTCAGCGTCGTCGCCCCGCCTCTGATGCTTCGCTTCGATGCCCGTTGCACGATACTCGGGATGTTTGACTTGTTGACCTCCGTTTTCCTCGCGTGACATTCCGAAACCTCGATTCGATTCTGGCGCATTGACTCAACACGCTCGACCTTCGTCTCCGCCTTCTTTGCTTACGTGTTTTGTAGGCGACCCCTTCACTGAGCACGAGGAGCAGTCCTATGTATGCACCATCTGGATTCGTAAAAGACGGATACAAAGACGGCAACCGTTCATCCGAGTCTAAGCAACCAGCAGGCGAGGCACTGGCGCCGCCTTCAAACCAACACGTACGCGCACATATCGGGACTACACGAAATTTTTCAAGCGGTATACACTACCAGGATGTGCTCCTGGTGCAATGACCACGCAGCCACACTGACACACATAACAGTTTACGGAGCGCCCAGCCGAGGCAGTATCCAGGCGGGTGACCTCATTATAAGCACCAAAAACGCGGTCTTGGAAGGCAGGACTTTCCTAGCTGGCACTGGGGAGCCAACTGGCGACTCTGGAGCAGGGCCGCCGAGCCGCCGTGGTCTATGGGGCTCTCTCTACAAGTGGGCTCCACTCGAGATTATGCACGCGGAGGCTTTTCGCGCAATAATGTTCTTCCTCCTCCTCCTCATCGCACGCGAATTATACACCCCACTTTTGTCATTTCCGTACGCTCCCACGTTTCGCGCCGCCACTTCATTTAGCGCATCGTCGAATGCGCCTTCACCCTGCCGACCAATCAGGATTTTAGCATGCTCGCGCCACCGAAGCCAGCTTTTCTGCGACTAATATACCTTAATATATTGCGTGATACTGCACAGTGGAACTAAGACAACAGTGTGTCCGCGCTATTCTTTCACTGAAGCGTTACCCAAACTAGGCGAAAGAACTTTTCGAATCTGTGTGAAGTTTAATCCTTCGTGATCCGGCATCATCTAAGGAGGTATTCTTCTGTGTTCTCGTCTATGGCACACCTCGCACTGGCTAAATGATCATTTTTTAGCCCTTTTCTTTTTTTGCAATTACGCTGGCTATCTTCACTTTTAAACTGATATGCGATGCTTGTGTTCGCGTGCGTATACAGCTGCAGTTAATTCTCCTGTCGTGTTCAATGCGAGGGCCTTCCTCCACCCAGAGAGCTTCTGCCAGCTCCCTCCGAAACGACATGGGAGACCTTAATACGGTCCCCCGACGAAACACTGCAGAAAGCAGTCATTGCATGGGCAGAAGAGGTCGCCGCAGGCAAGCGGCCAACTCCAAACCCATGAAATTTCTCTTAATAAAGTTGTATCCTCCTCCTCCTCCTGTCATCTTCAAGACGTATGCATGCGATTGGCCTCCATTTTAAACACTTTGTTATGATTGACACACGGAAATTATAACAGTGTCAGGACTATAGTAGTTACCCGGCTTGATGGCAACTCAGTCGTCCTGGCAGAAGAGCATGTTTTTGAACGGCAGAACGTCATCAGCAAATTTTGCTACGTATCCGGAACAGAGTGCTCACTCTGGAACGAAAATGATTGTGTCGTCTCTGGAGATTAATTACAGTCTTCTCTTGGCATCGGGGGTTTGAGCGTGAGTGAGTCCATTTATGGTTACCACGCCTTTTGATGATACGGCCTTTTTCTAGCGCAACAGTCACGTCGAAAGCATTTGCAGCGTTGTGGGCGCGGCTTTCACGTCTCTATTTATGCTGTGCGATTTCCGAGTGGCAGTAATGGTAGAGTCGTGCTATATGTGCTCATAATCTGCAGCATAGATGGCAACAGACACGTAACACTTATTACTGCAGTACGATCGTACTGCGTTCAAATCGCACATTACCAGGTTGGCGATACGTTGCTAACGGTCGTTTGCGCAATCAAAACACAGAGTGCGTCCACGGTGTTCGAATGCTGAGCCCACATCTTCTTTCTGCTTCGCGCTGGTCTCAGGCTCGTAATTTAATAAAGACTACCCCCGCTTCACGAACACTTGCGGTTCTTTTTCTTGATTTGTTCTGGAAAGTTGGCAAATGATGGTTGTTTTTCAAATTGCTCAATCGCAGGCTAAAATTCTCAACTTCAACAGCAGAGCACTGAACAAAAACGGTGACACAACCATGGGAGGCAGTCGGTCAGATATTGTACGCGGGAAGATGATGTTACGTCGGTAATCTGGCATGGCATCAGACTTTACAGAGCGTGGAGACGAAGGCGACATGTATGCATTATCATCGCAGCGCCGTTCTTCGCAGCCATTATCTTCGCAGCACGACGGACATAGAGCAAATTCACTTTTCCGCTCGTAACTTAGTTTACGGCGTTTGGGCAAGAATGCGTGTCGTTTTCATAAATCGTTGTAGTTATTGTAAATTGGACTTCTCCGCTTAACTTCTCCTGATTTATTTCAAAGCGAGCGTCTCGACTTTGGCCGGTTTAATGCCTTTAGATAGCACATATACGACGATTTATTAGTCACTTGTCTGCTCCTAAATTTCGCCTATATACTACACTAAACGTCAGCGATCGCAATAGTTCACCAAAATGGCCATGAGTGGTGCTGACAGAATGGCGGTTATATCTAGCCTGCATGCGCAACTAGCCAGGAGTACGGACGAGAAAAATACTGATATCACAGCATAATCCGCCTTTTTCATTTTCCTGTGCTGCGCTGTGCCGTTTTGGGAAAGGGGGGAGGGGGGGCGTTTTGCAGAGTGATCCAGGACATCCGGGCTTGCCAGGACAAAAGCCTCCGAGATCAAAAGACGTGCGGAGACCGTAGTAGCGTTTCGCGCCTTTCCCGCCACGAGAAGGGCGCATGCGCCTTGGCGCCGCGAGAAAGTCGAAATGGCACAGCAAAGCATCCGTTTCGCGGAGGTTTTGGGTTCGGCTTTCAACGAGAAAAAGCCGTTCTGCAGTCCATTTTTCATTTTCTTTTGGCTTATACCCGATGCCTTACTTTATTTTCTATATCTAATCAAAATATGGCCACCTGCTTTCCCATTTACGTGCTACATTAGTAACGGAACAACGTCGTGAACAACAAAATAAGAATTAACTCAGCGCTGTAAGCGTACTGCACATGTCCTGTAAATAGAGAGTTTTAGTTTAGCGCGCGCAAACCTGTACGTACGCAACGGCCTGCGCGCTGCGTACGTTAGAGTTAAGGCTGTCTCCTACACTTTTAGTTTATCGTACGCAACAACCGAAACGTGGACTGCGTCTAGGCGTCAGCACCTTCGCCTCGGCGTGTTTTTCTGCGCCATCTAGTGGCTAACAAATAAACTACAATAGCCGATTATGGTTGACACAAGTCAAGGCACGAGACAAGGCAAGATTTTACGATGGCGCAAGTTTTGTTGAGGTGATCTGTCGTGAACGGTGACGGTTGGTACGACTCCTACGAGGCGAGCAGCAGCGAGAGAGGAAAAATGCCTTCCAGCATCCTTTCAAATCAGCGCCTTTTGGCCACTCTTTCATGGGAAGAGATAGACGATTTGATGTTCACAAACCGAGAGCGGTGGCTTTTGAAGGGCGACTGCAGTCTCGACGACATCGAATATCTCCTGCATCTTTGCAGCGATTACTGTCCACTGCACTGGGTCCGCGAACGAATTCAAGCTACTCACGTAGGCAAGGAGCTCCAAATCAAGGGCAATTCCGAAATGGGCGCGGGATTTATTCGCTGCCATGACCACCGTGCCGCGCGTGCTGCTGTCGGACGCAGCCATTTTGCTTGTCTCGACCGGTCGAGATCTCACGAGAGAAGCGCCCATAAGGTACGCAACGGCCGTAGCGGGCGCAGCGTAAGCGCCGAGATCTAGCGTGCGCATCTCTTGCGCGCGCAAACGCACGCATCTCTCTTAGGTTCAGCGCATGAGCAGTCTTGCTCTCTCTCACCCGTTGCGTGCGCAAGGCCGTTGCGCTCGCTAAACTAAAACTCTCTAATGTCTTCACTCGTTTAATCAAGAGCACAGATGAGCCCACAGCAACATGTACATGTCCTCGGTAATCTTTCGAGCTGCACGTCCTTGAAACAGGAAAGATGTTTCACGGGTGTCTTGCTCTGAAAATGGAAATGCGAAACGGTGCCTTATAGCGGCCACATTTACGCTATTTAGGTACATTAATTTAACCCCTTCAGGGTTTTCGCCGTACATGTACGGCAGAAGCTTCCTGGTACCAAAGGGTTTTCGTCGTACATGTACGGCATAGCGTTTATTTTTAAAACGCGCGCCTTTTTCGATCATTTCTCTTATTTGGCCTGTGCTTCAACACTTCGGGAATATGTGGAATTTTTTTTCATGCGCCGACGTCTCTCCGTTGTATTTTTTTTTCGCTTCCCAAAACGGCGCGCCGCCTATCGCTTGCCCATCCGAGCGCGTTCGCGGTGCAGCTGGTTTAAAGTGCGCGCCTTTTTCGATGATTTCTCTTGCTTGGCATGTGCTGCCACGCTTCGGGAATACGTGGAATTTTTTTCATGCGCCGATGTCTCTCCGTTGTTGCTTTTTTTATGCTTCGCAAAATGGCGCGCCGCGCGCCGGCTATCGCTTGCGCAACCGAGAGCGCCCGCGGCGCGGTTTGGTTTCAAACGCGCGCCTTCTCCCTTTTCTCTTGCTTGGAATGTGCTGCCACGCTTCGGGAATTCGTGTAATTTTTTTAATGCGCCAATGTCTCTCCGTCTTTTTTTGTTTTCTTTCCAAAGAGGCGCGGCGGCTTGTAGTCTCGCATCAGCACGCGCGCACGCGGTCCGGCTCGTTTCGGTTTCGTCCTTCGGGTGGTTTTCGCTTCTTGCGCCCGCAGAGCGCATGACTGTTTGGTTTCTAATCTCTCAAAGGGTGACCGCTTGTTACTCTCTCATTTATTGCACCCCGGCGCGCGATTACATCTGTTTCCGCGCGGCGCTAAATTACACAAACGACGCCGCCGTGATTGCGTTTCCTGTTTTGGGTTCTCGGAAAAACTAACTACGTCTTGTTGGCGATAAGACGAAGTATTGCTGTAGCTTTTTCACTCGTTTTTGCTTTCCGGACGGGCGCAGAACTATAGAGTTTTCTTCCGTGCGCTCACTAACGCAGTTCGCTCACGCTATGGAAGCGCGCGTCGGTTGCGCTGCTGCCGGTGAGTCGAGCAGCGATTCTTCCGATGCGGACTATTCCCCAATTGCCGATCAGAATCTGATTCATTGGATTTCAGTTCGTCAGACGAGGAGTTTTGACGAGTTCAGACTCCGATGACGATCAAGGAGCGACATCTGAAACGCGTGCGCGGGGAGCCATGCTTCAAAGACTATCACACGCTGAAAAGTTTTTAGTGTTTGAGCACGAGCGTTTTTAACCGGAAACGTAGTCTGGTACGCTTATTTTTGTATGTTTGTGAGCTATGTTTAATACAATGCATAATTTTTATTCATAAAAAACTGTGAAGCTTCTTTTTTTTAGGATTCTGCTTGATTTTACTAAGAATAAACCATATGTATGTAGCAACAAAACTGATTTTTTTGTCACTTTACGGTCACGAAAAAAAATTTTAGACAATTTTTTTCTTAAATAGAATTGTCTGAAGAATTTATTTCAGCAATAAAAAAATTACACATTTTTGGACTGTATTTCGCGAAAAAATTCGACCCTCAAAGGGTTAAAGCAATCCCACGACGCTTCTGTGATTTCGCTTAGCACGTAAAAAGTTTAAGCCATGTTGTACTGAAGAATACCGAGGACGATGGAGCTGGAACGAAACTGCTCTTTCACTTATCTTTCCAGTTTGCATATACCAACGCCCCAGGACGGTTTCGGTTTAAAGCCACAAAAGTATCAAATCTGATATCACTAGTGTTAGAGGTCCTATACATGCGGCTGCGAGGCCACCTCCTGCTCGGCGCTACTTTTCACTGCTCAGAAACTGGCTTGCCGAGCATCCCGACGCGTCCTCTGACAGCGTTCCAGCAAACACTGTCCGGGCCGAGCGTTGGAAAGCTGAGCTGGGGCGTGGGGCGACACGGCGTTGAGAAGAACGACGGGCTTTGTAATCACACGCTTCGCTTGTGCTCTTGGCGACAGCGCGCAGAGTGGCGCGGCGAATGCGTAATTACGCCTCTTTAACTTTCAGCCGCTGCTACAGCAGCCCGACTCGTGGAAGTGAGAAGGACGGAAGGGGTTGGGAATGAAGGGCACGCACACTGACACGAGAGGCGAAGAAAGGGGGATGCAACGCTTATCTTTCTACTCAGGCAATGGGTGGGTGGTTTTGCGTTGGTTTGCGTAGCTATTTACTACATCGCCTGGCGCCAGCCTCGCTATACCGGACTAAACTTTGGTCTGGCCTTGAGCCGTGACCCTGTCGTCAACGTTGTTGTTTTCCCGCTCCCGTTCCCGAATAAAAGGAGGCCAGGGCCAGAACTCCTGGCCATCTTGAGTAGCTTGATATCCGCTAACTGTTGCGAGAGCACTCTTATTTCTCTACTTCTGTGCTACTTCTTTAATGCGTGACAAGGATGATCGCGAGTCGTGAGGCTGGTGTTATGCGTGATTCACGCCCTTATCCACGCGCGCACAAAATGATTGAAGTTATTGCATCCTATGCCTCCGAGACCTAAATATTGTACGTTAAAGAGCTTGTCTAGTCTACTTCTGTGTTTCTTCGTGTTACCGCGCTGCTTTGCGAAATATGACAGTACACCAACTTGCCAAGCTTTTTATATACTTCTGAACTTAAAGAAGAAACAAAACGTCTTCATTTCGTTTTGATAAAACGCAGCGTATTTTGTAAGGGTTTCCAGCCACCGCTGTGGCGCAGTGCTTACGTTGACCCTTGCCGCGGCACTCGCATCTCGATGGAGGCAAAACGCTACAGGCTCGTGTACCGCGGAACGTCAGTGCACGTTAAATAACCCCCAGGTGGTGGAAATTATCCGGAGCCCTCTTCTACGGCTTCTCTCACAGCCTGAGTCACGTAGGTGCGTTAACCCTCACGTTAACCCTCAAAGGTTGCCAACTTTCTGGCTTAGGTAGCAGTGGCTACGCGGTAATATACAAATCAATGCGCACGGGTAAAAGTTTAGCACATATAAAAAAGACATCAGCGGTGATTTAGAGGCAAATGTGAGACAACTGCGTTAGCATTTCCTTTAACAACATCTACTTAGCTTATATAGTTAAATTGATAGCCAAAACTAACCAGCACCAGCCAGAGCTTGAAATACGCTAGGTTGTCTTGACAGGAATCAGGAGACACCTCATACCTTTTTTATACTTAGTGTATTCTCACCGCTCAGTTCGCGTTGAAGCGATGGACAGCTCGAAGGTCGTGTCGATCGCTGCAGCGGCCCCGCTTCCTTGCGCAAGTGGTTTATGGAGTTATGCCATGTAGGACGCTAAAAAGTAGTTATCTGCTCGCCATACTTCGAAAACATTGCAATATATTGCTTTGTCCTTGAAGAGAAACTGTGTCTCTTTTGTTATGCAAGTTGAAAAATGAATACTGGTCGTTCATGAATTGGCGATGGATTGAACCGGTCCTAGAGGCCATCGTCACCATTTTCTGCAATTTGATGCTGTTAGTTGTCGCGGTCTCTTAGTATATTGATCCATAATCATGGAAGTTCAATATCGCCGCTCTTCCTTCAAGCAGCTGATAGATCAAACTGATCTGGAAAATTGTACCGGCGGTGGGTATACGAGGGCAGAATTAAAGTCGCGTGGCGTCCCCCTCTTCCACGCTGTTCGTTCGAACGCTGACTGCTTTCATTTCAGTATTGAAGTCCTGCACATTTATTGCCAAGAACTGCAAGTTGCGCAAAGAAACGCGAGCGCACTGATACTGCACGACGTACTACAACGTCCCAGTGCGTTCCTTCCTCCCTTCCCTATCATGCTCCATCGTTCCCCGCTTCCAGCTTTCTCGCAATTACAGAAACTTTTTCTTCTTTTTCTCCGACCATCTGACATATCTTGCTCTCTCTGCAACGGCCAAATACGTCAGGGACGAGGCGCGTCGCGGCGTCTGGGGGACGCTGATAAAAATGCCATTGAGTGGCAACGATATCCGGCAGGCGTTACGGACACGCTTTGGCGACGCCGTCCGTGGATGGCAAAGCTAGCCGGGGCAGTAACTGCCCTCTTTCTTTGTCGAGAGGAAGTTGGTGGGTGGCTAGGGCTATGGGGATTAGGATAGATTTTCTTTCGTACATCTTTCTTTTTGTCCTTACAAACGCACAAATCAACCTCGTAGGGGCGGGAAGACAGCATCGCAGAGCGCCAAAGGAAGATCAACGCTCAGAAGATTCTGGCGATATTCAGAAAAATGTTCTTGAGATCGCCGACCCAGCCATCTCGGTTGCTAACTCGCCGGCAGCGTGGTTCTGCGCTGTATTAAAAAAAAAACAAGACAAAGGTACTAAGTTGTGCTCTGCGAAGAGCACGCGGCCGCTGTGCAATAACGTATGGCCTGTAGAGAGGCCCTCAAAGCCGTTAACTTTGAAATACGTGAAGTTAAATTTTTTGAACAGATACTCTCTGCGCACATTTTCGCCAGAATACGCTCGAGTCATTCCAGAACCAGTGCACGCTCATTTTCAAATTGAGCTACCATATAAGCGGCTTTATGGGCTGTGTTTTGACCATATTCAAGTTCATGCTTTAAATATGCTCAGCTCCCCACCTCCCGCTTTCCCTTTCTTGCAGCGATGCACAAATATCAATTTTTAAAAATGTGAAAATAACTACATTGTTGATTTCAGTATAATGTTCCTGCAATTTGTAATATGCATTACAGGTATATTAGCTGAAACAGGCGCTTATTTTTATCACAACATTCGGATATACAAGCGCAGGTGTTTCCAAATTCTGCAAGTACAGTGTGCCTTCGGAAGTCGATAATTAAGAGGTAAATTAATCGTACGTTTTCAGTTACTTAGCAGTAATACCGGTACTTGTTGATAACTAATGCCTAACAAAGAATATCATTTTCTTATGCCTGCCTTTTTAGTAGCTACTTGTAATCCTTGCTGATAAGATTGATAAGACACAAATACTAATAAGTTCAATACTGATAACATATAAAGGCCGCAAAGCAATAAGACAACCGTAGTACAGTAGCCATTTACGGCGCAAGAGAAGTCATTACAACTTGCGAAACACAACTCGAACTCACGTGGCCAAGAAACATTGAGGTACCTTCATCCATTGGCTTCATAAGCGCAGGCAATGGGACAGCCGTGGATCTGTAAGCGACATCCGGCACGTACGTTGAGTTAATGAAAACAAACATCAACAAAGGTACAAAACAGTCCGCAGGAGACGAGTCCTATTCCCCGCAGGAAACAATGCACCAATGAACCACATTTTACCTGCAGAGAAATAACGACCATGACGAGGTACTACTACAACTTTTCTTTCGTAGGCCGAGTGGAAAGCTATGTGTCCTCCCTGTTCAGTCCTTACAATACTACAGAAAACACAAGCTTAATTTTCTCGGCGCGGCCCGCGCACTTCCACTGACTTCGCCAATTTATTTTGCTGGTATAAGTGTATTGTTCGACTGCGTGCAATACGGTAAAACACTGACATCCGCAACCGCGTTTCCGAAGGGGAGCTCCCATGATAACACCGTCTCTCCCCACTTCCAGGAGGCAATCTTTTTTTTTTTTTTTGGCTTTCAGAAGTTCGGCTACAAAAGCGCGGCTTTATGCGGTACTCTTACATATCTTCATGATGTTATTTGCGATAACTTCGTTCTTACGTTCCCAGTGCTGTCTGCAACTATTCGCAACTGCCGTCCTTCGATGGCCGAAGATTCCTGGAGGCCTCATTGTTCGGAGCAGACATAGCAAAGCCGCGCGCTTGGTGGTCAAGCCCGAAGTACTTCCCGTTCTTTGCTTGTCACTGCTGTGTTTATCGAAATGCTTCATCGAAATGTTTCTTTCTCCTATTGTTACTCTGTTGTTGTTTTTTTTTTGTTCGCATACAACTCGGTGACCGCTTAAGACGACCATCACGAATTCCTCCCTAAGCTCCGCAAGGTCCGCGAAGCCGATGGCCGCAACAGCTGCCTGGGTGTGATTTTTCTGTCAAGCTTTGCGGTATTTTTCTCACCCTGACCAGCACCTTCGCTGATTGCGACGGGCTGCGGTGGAAGCACCCGAAAACTGCTCTCTTCCCAAGATGCACTCGCAGCCTCTCTCTCCGAGGTCTGTATCAGTCAGGAGAAGGGAAAAAAATGCGCTAGCAAAGCCGAAGCCTCGCCAAACAAAAGCGTCTTCGTCTCCCCGGCCTTCTTACGCACGCCTGCACGGCCACGCGCATAGACCAGAGGCCGTTAAAGGAAAGCCCGAAGGGTTCCCTTGTGGGCCTCATGGCAGCGTCCTTGTCGACCGTCGCCGTTGTTTTCAACCGGGGCTCGTGCCTACGAGACCGTGCGAGCTGCCTTCGCTTTGTTGGTCTCGGGGCGGCCCTAAAGCAAATTCTTCGCTGACGCCTCCGGGCAAACAAGCCGACACCCTCCACACCCTCTTCACTTCGCCCGCCACAGTTCTTGCTTCCTTTGCGTCCATCTTTAGATCATTCTGAAATATATTTGCTGGCCCTATTGCCTTTCTTTTTCACCACATCCTATTCGTCTTATTCGCCCTCTCACCCGAGACACTTCGATGCTTTCTTTCGAATAAAATGTCTTTCTCTCACTCTCTTTCGTCCTTCTTGTTTTTGTCGCCGCGATCGTCGCCCTCACTGTTTGTTTGCCCGAAACATTCCCCGCGTGCCCTGCGTAGTACCCGGTCGTTGGTTGCATGCTGAGTTTCTTTGTATGCTCGCGTGGGTGCTCGCACGTGCCGCGAACTGTTCTGATTACGGTCGACTCTGACGTAGGTCGCGCACTACGCTTGGTTTGCTCTGTTTGCTCAGAGTGAGAGAGCTCCAGGCCTGCCATCTCTTGCTGCTGGCGCTGGACAGAGCGACGCCAGGAGCGCTTCTGTCATGACACGTGGCCTATGACATCGTATATAGCTAAATGCGTGAGGTGTTTGTGGAAATTCTATATTCTCCGTTTCGTACAGGATATCGGCTTCTAAGTTTCATTGTACCTATACGAGTTCTAATAATAGACGGTCAATGATAGACGGTTGATCAGTTCTCTCCAGTACAAAAAATTGGCCGCGTATCTGCGTGCTTCGCTGCAAATGTCGTGTAAAGACGATAGAAGAGGCGCTGTGTGAGATATGGACGCCATCTGGCAATACGTCGGGAAACATGAGTGCTGTGTTGCGTGCTGGTAGTCCCGGCGCAGCAGCAGGCGAAGACCTTTGCAGAGAAACGTCCGCACTGAACGAGTACTCTCCACACACTCTTTTATTTACACGTCGCCTGGGTAAAACAGGAACGCCAGAGCGGCGCCCACAACCGGCAGCCTAAGGCCGCCCACCACGCTGCTTTTTCATTTTTTAAATATCTTTTTTTTCACCTTCTAGGCCTTCTCAAAACTAAAGTTTTTCAACACCAACCCATGGCAT
>NC_051177.1:73553110-73588544 GCF_013339695.2 Rhipicephalus sanguineus | reverse complement strand
CCCTCAAGGATGTAAATAAAACCTCCTTTTGAACCTCGTTTTGAAGGGGGTTTTGCGTAGTACCTTTTAGATGCACGTTATGCGTCGAGCCCGAAACTCCCTAAAGGGCTCAAACCCGTTTGCAGTGTAAAATAATATGTTTAACAGAAACAACCAAGTAGTAATCGCAATAATTAACTTAAAATCGCTAAAAACGCTTCGGAAACATGCGGCTGATTTCCGCGCCACGCAAGAGCGGGCGCCATCGCCTCGCCAAGCGCGCGATTCCTCCTCCCGCCGGCGCTTCGTCGCTACATCTGAAGTGGAAAACAATCTGACGGAACTCACTGCAGACGACACGCATCTGATCTGCAGTAACAAGCAGAAAGTCGATAAAGCGCAGCAAAATGTAGTGCGCATGTGGCACTCCGCGTTCCCGAACCTCCCTGAAAAGATTCTACCCGTGCCGGGAAAACCCTACGTGCTTACCTCAAACATTGACGTCATCGACGGTTTGGTAAACGGAGCAGTGCGAATCCTACGAACGGGAATCGCCGGGGGCGCGCGCTACGCACTTCCTCAGGTTTCACAGTAGTGGAGCTGCGTTTAGCGCAGGATTTAGAACTACATCAATCACTACGCAAGAACGACATTAGCACATGTTTTTTATTTAAATGTGTAAGCCTTCTATGACTACTCCGCCCCCCTCCTTAAAAAAAGACACCACGCCTCCGCAAGATAACACAGTGCTCTCCGTAGCTGTGCATGGGTTCTCACTAGTGATGCAGAACTATCGATGGTACTATCGATAGTATCGATAGTTGAGTCACTATCGAACTATCAATAGTTAAAGATACTATCGATAGTGCTATCGATAGTAAGTACTATCGATAGTTTAAAATCAACAGCGCGAACTCATTGCAGAAAAAAATTACATCATCTCCCACTAAAGGGAATCATGTGGGGATGCGAAGCAGCGCATGGGTCGACTTAAAGTTCCGTTCATCACGGGCACCTTGCCCGATGTTAACGCGTCCTTGCAAGTGGAGCACACCATGAAATCAGTGTTGTTGCTGTTGCTGTTACTCCTCCCGAACTCTTGTTGAAGTACGCCACGCGGATTCATCGCAGAATCTCGTTCCCCGACGCCATCACATGATTGATGAGAGAGTGTAAGGGGGAGAGGCCACAACGTCTTACATAGCCCCTTACACAGGCCCGAACGCGCTAGCGCGTGCCAGCACACATGGTTTTGTCTGCGTTACGCCAAGCTAGGACAGCATACGGCAACTCGGGCCCCTAAAGTGCTCTGCACGTATCATCGTCAAGGCGGTCGAAGAACAAGAGGAGGAAGACTTCTCCTTGGGGCAAGCGCGCGCTCAGATGGCTATGCTAGGTGGTAGAAAGCGGACTGTCGCCAATGGAACTACGTACCTACGGACACAGCCCCGAGCAAAAGCTGCTTCGCATCTAGTAAATTTGGTTCCCCGCGCGCGTGTTTACATAGTGGAGCCGGAGGAGCAGGCTGTAGCGGAAAGGAAGCCGTTACATGGGGTAGAACTGCGCGGTTTGAGTTTTATATTGCATTTGATGATTTCAATATAAAAAAATTATCAAGAACTAAGTTTGTTAACTGTAAGATGTAACTGGTTGCTTTTAAATATTAATTTATTGATGGACATATGCCGCCATTTTCACTGCGCAGATAATTTCTCTCTATAAAAATTTTCTCACAAATTAAGCGAAGCTGATAGTAGGCTATCGCGAATATTTTGGCAATTTGGCCAGCCAGCAACACCATCGTTATTCGCACCACTATGGATAGTTTGTCACGTGGTTGTGACAGTGAAGAATTCTGCAGCAAGACTGGGAAATACGAAGCTCTTTTTTTTGGTCGAACTTGTGCCCAGAAAATCAATACTCAGAATACAAGCGATACACGCTGCGCACTGATTGCGGCGAGAACAGTCGCCGGCCGTCGAGTAATCTGATAACCAGTGGAACGCTTCGTCTCTTATACATCAGTCATCAAACCTTCCAGCGTTATCGCTGGTGCTGGCGTAAGCTCTCGAATAAATTTGAATATTCGCGTCCGGCGCGTAATCTTAAAATGTCAAACAATCGCGAAGCTTCTCAAACAGTGCGGCGCGGTCTGCGTCAAACACAGCTAACAGTCTGTGGGTGAAACCCGAATATTTCAAAACAAAGCAATAAACACGCGTGGCAGTAGGATCGCTAGTAATATTACCGATGGTACTACCGATTCGACTATCGATAGTTTATCGATAGTAGTACTATCGATAGTCAATTTACCGATAGTTCTGCATCACTAGTTCTCACACTGGGTATTATGTATGACAATGCCGCATTACTGCAGAAGGAAAGCACGACTGTACAGTTGCCGCTACAAGTAACCATCTGATACAAGTTATAGTGTAGCATAAATCGTGGCTAATGACGGGTACTGTTTGCTAAATGACGGCTGATATTGGCTTGGGTCGACTAGTGTTCGATAATGTCGGCTACAGTGTCGCCACGGGCATACACTAGAGCGAGGGGGCCTACCTCTTGAGGCGTGCTATAGGGACGGCGCAACACTTATGTTATACATGCGCATTAGTAACGGCGGTTGTATTTGTAACAAGTGGTGAACGATTTCAAGTGCTGTGTGTAAGTATCCCTTTCAGTCACGGTGTGTACATATGTACACATCAACTTCGAAGTCGCATCACGCACCGCGTGTTTCTTCAAATGACCTGAAACTTGATGTGCACATTCGTGCAGGCTTCCTGAGTGCACAACTAGCGCTTATTTACCTTCATTATGCTGTATATTTCTGCGGATGATCACTTTGCTAGAGACACTACCATGTTCGACGATCGTTCGACGTGCGACGTTCCAAGACCAACGTCAAGAGTATTTTTTTACTTCACTCGAAATGCATACAACCAAAAAACAAACTGCGCATGCATTTTGGGCCTAATAGCTGATTTCTTTTATGCAAGGATTGAAGCTGACCGATTGCAGAATAATTAGATATTTAATTACACGCTAATTAGCATTAATTACTGTAACTCACACAAAACAACACATTCCTTCATTTTATTTCTTGAAATGTAATACTGAGTGCCTTGAAATCATGCCATGGAAGTTTGATGCATTTGCAGACAGTGCTTCATAATTCGTGGCTGAAAGGGGTATACTCGACATTGGGAGAGCAGTAAACCGTCCCATTATCGCAAGTAATACTGCTGCGAACACAGGGAAGTTTAATGCATAGTAGTAACAACAGTTCAGACGAGTAGAACTGCAACAGGCAACACAAAATTGCTTTAACGACACGTACAAACAGGAAGGCACATGTACTGTGTAACTTATGGCGCTCAGCCACTATCACAGGTCACGGATCAGTGGCAGAAAAAAAAAAAAAAACAGACCAAGTTTGCACGGATACACACATATCAGTAGGGAAGAATTGCTACATTTGAACTCAAACATGCGGCGCACACGGGAGTCGCCGCACCTTTAAAACGGTAGCACAGGAAATTGAATTTTCCAGTTCCGCATCACGAAAAATCGTGTGTGCCATCTTCTGAGGAAGGCTTCTTCACGATGCGCTTCCACCTGTTCGGTCAGGTATACCAAACCATGATCAGTCTGATCTTCTGTAAAGCTGGGTATGCAGCTCGTCGTTGCAGCTCGGGTAACAGCGCCGACGCCACAACACGAACATTGGGACAGAAAATAAGAGCTTTGCAAAGAGACCCCTCTTTGAAAGAAACAGAGAATCCGAATTGACGCTACACGAGCAGGAGCGGCGCCAGGATTGTTTTACTGGGGAGGCACCTGTGACAAGTGAGTTCTTTCAGGGGGGCAGGGAGGCGGATAACTTATGCGTTGTGTTTTGACTATTTTTGCTCTTGGAGGCGGCAAAGGGGGGGCAGGCGAAAATTTTGGGAGGGCTCCAGCCCCCCCCCCCCCCCCCGTGCCCCCTGCTGGCGCCGCCCCTGCACGCGACGCGCCATTGGCCGCAACGCATTCAACATCGTATGGCGCATCGTTTCTCTTTTGCCGCAGTTGGTACAACGATCGCCGGGGAACCATGCCTCACTGCGACAATCTCTGGCAAGTGGGTAACACGTCCCGCCGTCGCAGCCAGTCATATTCTCTATCCACTTCCGGCATGTGGTTGTTGCGCCATCTTTTCCACTTATTGGGCTTCCACCTCTGTTCCTCTTCATTCGGTAATGGAGCGACCGACCGGCATTTCGATAATTCGTGCGGGTGTAAGCTTTACAAAACAATCTCCTGGGGCGTCGCCGTCGATCGAACACTTGAGGCCCGCTGCTGCTTTATAAAAAGCATGCGGGTGTTCTGCTTGTGGCGCCCAGTACCTTTCGCATGTGAATGTTGCTCGAAGAGTTTTCTCCAGTAGAATAATAAAGTAGGACCAAGACAATCATTGTCCTGGAGCAATTTTTAAACTGTTTGAGCTGCCAGTGCCCTCGTGAAAGTCTGACCATCTGGCAGGCTGAGTCCTCCACTATTTGAAACTTTCAGCGAACTGGCTCCATCTACTCCAGCGTCAATGCAGCCAAATGTGTAAATCACACCTAGCTTAAGTCATCCTGAAAATCCTCCGTGCTCGATCTGGTTACGCTGCAGAGTTCGGCTGCCTATCCGAATAGCTTTCCTCATAACCTACATAATAAAACAGCGCTGCAAGAAAGAAATTAAGTTTCCCTTTCATCCGTTAACCAAACGCTTACAAGATAATAAAAATAACAGGAATGGTGCCGTTTCAATATCTGTCTATACTTCTCGATGACGCGTTCAGCCCATGCAAGGACCCTTGTCTGGATGTCTCGGTCAGTGCTGGTCAGTGCATAGAGAAGGGCATCCCAATGCTTTAATAAATTCTTTATGTGGGCGTATGCGACTTTTAGGGGCGAAGCTCATTAAGGCGGCACCCGTTCGTCCCTCGTAGTCGTCGTCGTCGTAGTAGTAGCAGTAGTAGTAGTCGTAGTCCGTAACAAGTCTTACGCTTTGACCTCCAAGATGGTGCCGGTGGGAGATTTTTCCTGTGCGTTGTTGAACAATAAAAAATTCGCAGCGTGCGCGTTAACTAAAAGCCGAATTCTTCTGTCTCTCATTCCCCATTAGCAGCCATTGGCATGTTCCAGTAGGAAACGTTAGTAGAAGTAGAAGTGTAAGTGTTAGCTAAAAGCCGACTTCTTCTGTCTCTCATTCCCATTAGCAGCCATTGTTTACCTCCAAGGTAGTGCCTGGTGAGATTTCTCCTGTGCGTAATTAAACAATAAAAATTTCGTTCAAAACGCCGTTGATTGATGAAATAAACCAACGAAAGACGCCAGATGTTTTGTAAAAGCAAAACGAAAGAACGCCAGATGTTTCTAAAGCAAAACGAAAAGACGCCAGCTGCTTAACGAAAGACGCCAGATTTTTCTAAAGCAATGATTTTCTAAACAATGAAAATTCACAGCGTACATGTAAAATTAAAGTGAGCTGCAAGTCGTCATAACTCATCGAACCTTTAGTATAAACGCGCCCGATCTCACGTCGGTTGTGCAGAATTCACGGAAGATTCACGGTTTACCGATGAACCTCCGCAGCTTCGCCCACTCATCATCATTCACTCCGTGGATATGCTGTGATTTTTTTTCAGTTCGTGCATGAATGTGTTCTGTGTAG
Source organism: Rhipicephalus sanguineus (assembly GCF_013339695.2). Taxonomy (NCBI): domain Eukaryota; kingdom Metazoa; phylum Arthropoda; class Arachnida; order Ixodida; family Ixodidae; genus Rhipicephalus; species Rhipicephalus sanguineus. The sequence continues at coordinate 73,582,853 of NC_051177.1, read as the reverse complement.
CTGATTTAATTCGTAGCCATTTTATCTCACGCCAACAGCAACCAGTCTGACTGATTCCGTGTGACGTTTTAAAAGTTTAATTTTTTATTGCGCGATAATTTTCCCCCTTTTTACAGGTCGTCGCCTAATGTGCCGCTGACACATTACGGGACGAGCGCACAATGTAGCTACCTAATTCAACACTACTTTTGTAGTTGCGGGGAGCTACATTTAATTCTTCTATCACGCGGCTACCCCACGGCGATTATATAAGATACGGTTGTGCTCGCTCGTGTTCAGGGAATCATCTACGCCTTCAAGCTTTGTAAGCTTAACAAAGCCGATCCTGATTGCCGGACGGGTGCAAAACATTCGTTCGGATAGGACTTAGATGTCGGAACGGCCGGTTCCAGAGCGCGCGTGGCCTTATTCAAGCGGCGAGGACTTTCATAGACCGCTTTTGCATCTGCGGCAAAAAAAAAAAAAAAAAAAAACGTAGTATGAGTTGTATTTTCTTGTCATAATCGTCATAATCAGAGAATTCAGACTAAATAAACCAAGTGCTTACGGACGAAGATTTTGACAAAATACATATGCAGCTCGCGCCTATAGTATACAAGAGTGCCGCAGCGGACGCTAGTTTCGTGCGCTTCTCTTCTAGAGTAGAGTTACTGTATATGCTACCTTTAGGTTTCAAGAGTGGTCGATCGCAGCGCCACAACTCCAGGCGGCACCGCCGGAGCCACGCGGAACGCGCGTCAAGGCACCCTACACGCGGAGAGTGCCGCCCGCTGCACTGACCTTCCTACTACTTGTACTACACGATAACTAGAATGTACAGTACGTTGAGTACGGTTCGCGCTGATGACGGCGGCGAAGCGGACGGCGCCGCCTCGTTTCGGTTGTCCGCGAACACCGTTTTCGTTCTCTCGCGTCGCACTTTTGCGGCGCTTCGCGCTCGGCGCGCGCCGAGGACCGTCCGAATTAACTGGGTTGAGGCCAAATATGGCCGAATTAAGGAGAGTTTGATGCCGTTAAACTACGCGTATGCTTGTCGGGACCGGAGAGCACGTCCGAATTATCCGATTTTCCGAATAACCGAGGGTCGAATTATTGGGCTTTTATTGCATTTTCCGAAACCGCAACAACAATATCGCTAAGGCACAAACTGCAATAAAAAAAAACGGCGGCCTCTAAGCGGAACACCGAATTTAACAACCTGTTTGTAAACGAGTAAAGAAGCTTAATTTTCTTAACAGTAGGGGAAATTACGTCAGCACCAGCTATTGGCTCAGTGATGTTATCGCTATAAAAGAGCACGGATGGTCCCCATTTTCCTGGTACTTACTCGTCAAAAACATCCATTAACTGATCGTTTGTGGCGACGAGTGCTTTATTTTTTGCCTCAGCGTGGACTGAAAATGTACCGAAGAGGAAATTAGGCGTGAAATGCGACCATATTGCACCTTCAAGTATTTTTGTATTCCACTGCGTTTCGTATCGAAGAATCTTGTTTAGCGTGGAACTTTCTTCGGTTGTACAATAAAGATATTAGCTGAACGTGAGTGATTTGCATTGTAAGAGTCGGGGCCGCTGTCTGAGAGAAGCCAATAACAACAACAACAAAAAAAGAAACGTGTGGTACAGTAAAAGAATGGATGCAGGCACGACGGTGCTGAAGTTACTTCGCATCACACGACTTTGATCAATCGCACGTATGCTACACAAAAGCCTCGTGGCGTATATTGCACACATAAATATAAAGCAGTTTCAAAAACTGATTACTTTTGATACTGGGGCACACGCCCCAAAGAATAATCGGTACAGAAACAGAACCACTCACTCCGAAGTCATTGTGGTATTACTCAGAATTCTTTTCTGTACGCAGTTGTGTCGCGAAAAGGAAACAGTACGTTTTCATGAATAGTTTGTTTATCTTTATGCCTGCATGCAGGAAATATGAGGCTCGTAATATATAACGGAAGCCAGAAAAAAAGTTGTCTTCATGCGCGGATGGTTTATGCGCGGAAACTTATGATATCGAATCACCGAATCGAGATCCATTAACTGCGAGACGATGGTTGCTAACATTCCGGGCATATTATATATATATATATATATATATATATATATATATATATATATATATATATATATATATATATATATATAGCTTCAGTTGTATATATTTCCTGCATGCAGTTATAAAGAAAGAAAACCGCGATCAATACAAAACCACTGTTCTGCTTTCTCAGGCGCGCTTGCGTACCGAAATTACTTAGAGCAATGCCTCAATGACCTCAACGTTAGCAGTTCCGATCCCGTTCCGATTGCTTTTATTTATAGTTACTTAAGTCGAGTTTAATGGCGAAACAATGACTTACGTTATGCTGCGCCAGCCACTGGGTGAATGGTATGTGCAACATATAGAATATGCCTGTAGCACTGTAAGAAAAAAATCGAGTGTTTGGGGAGTATTTCTGACGCGCAACTATGATTTCCATCTACCTCGCATATTTTCCTTTCGTTATCTCCGCGATCCCGGCACTTCCTGGTCACGAAGGACGTGCGCACTATCAGTGTTACATAGCATTCTTGTAGGAAAGGGGCGAGAGCTGGGTTTTCATGAACGCAATAGCGAGCAACCCAAATGCCGAATATAGTTGTGTGGCAGAAAAACTACTCGAATAGTCGATTGTTTCTTATAGTGTAAGTGTTCTTGTCTTCGAGTTTCGATGTGTGGGCAGGTAACTATGGTAATTATAATCTGGCAGTGCGCCGTTGCAACGGCGCGCTGCCGGAGCTGATCGCGGAGGCGACGGATATAAAGCAATAGGAATGCTCCAAAGGTATGACAACATAAAGTTTAACGAAAACCACATAAACGCGATTTTGTACGAGAAAGCGATGATTGACACGAGGTGGATCGCAGTCACTTTACTCGTCACCAACGGTTGAAGTCGCATGCGATCTAAGGAAGTTTTAAAAATGCGAACGACGGCTAGAGCGACGTATGAAGAATGAATGAATAAGACATTTGCTGCAGAATATCGTATACTGGAATTAGTGCTATAGAGAGGATTGGGCGGGTCCCTATTCCGGGGCTCCGCTGGACTAAGCTGCAGCCCGCGCTGGCTCTACAAGACTCTGCTGATCCTTGAGAGCTGGGCTGGACAAAACCTTCTCCCACCCCTCTCACGTCGGCTGTGTAATTTGCGCGGTGCTTCTATTGACTGGCAGGACCAGACCACCTGAAACAGGTCAGCGCGGCTGCCACACAATTTACACATTGCGCTAAATTCTTCTGGGTATATTTTGGCCATAATCGCCGGGCTGCTGCGCGGCATGGTTTGGAGCCCGCGCAGACGGGTATCCTCGGCTTTAGTAAGTTCCTTAGCGGGATGAGGGAAACTTGTGTTTGCAGGCGATATAGCTGCAGTATATCTGCGTATCTTGAATTCGGTGTTGTTGGTTGAATGCCGTGTTCTGAGGGCTCGGTAGACAAGAGCCCGGGGAACGAATGCTCGGGCCGACTTTTGTGCTAACTCGTTTCCGACTACCTCCTGATGACCCGGCACCCAAATGAGTTGCTTTCTCATGGCCCGTGTTCGTGCCAGCCATAGGATAGCGTGAGCTGGAGGTGAAATACGTCCTACCGTGTACACTTCCTGTAGGCTACATTAGAGTCTGTAAGTATATATCCCGCAGTGGGGTGCGTTGCTGCTAGGGCGATTGCGGTTTACTCTACAATGGATGCATCACAGCATTATAGTGATAGGCCACGGCCGTGGATTGGCCATCAACTACCTGACATTGGCGGATTACTGCTGTTGTAGAAATTTCTTCCACGATACCGGCAGCGCCTACGAAGTAGGCTCCCTCTGGATTACTATAATGTTCATTCAAAGCGTTAGCTCCACCTGCTCTTCTTTCAGGGTGGTAATCTGGGCGCATGTTCCGGGGTGAGGGCTTCGTCAGCAAACAGCCCAGCCATTCACGGGGTATGTCTTGCCTCTCCGACGCTGTTGGGGGAATAGAAATGTGGATATGATACAGGACCATTCTGCCTGTTTTGGTAGTAGCCTTGCGCAAAATTTGGTTCGAAAGGTGAGCGTCGAGAAGCTCTTCAGTCGTGTTTTGGACGCCTAAGTTCCGAAGCCGCGAGGTGGATGTTTTCTGTATGAAGCGTTCATGATGCGTCCATGATGCGTTCTGCGCTCATTCCAGTGTTGCTGCCGTGATTGCAGCTGCAGTTTACCAAGACGAGCTGGATGCATGCAGTAATAACTTTAGTCAAATGATTCGCTGTAAGGCCAAATTAAATATGTTCGAAGGACATGGACTAGTTTCTTTTTCTTTGCGTATGTGGAAGTTGTGTCGTTTACCCGTTCTGCGCACATCTGCGACAAAGGGCACTACGTCACTCGTGCACAGTTCTCGGCGAGTGAAACTCGATACTCGGAGCGCGTGGCCGCTGGGGGTGAGGGTGAGGGCAAGAACGTTCTTGACACATGGTGACTGCGTCCGGAGGACAGCTGTTCAGTCTGTGGTTCTTGCTGACGCCGGCGGAGCGCTGCTTGCCATGGATTCAAAACAATGTGGTCACGTGCCGCGCCGCGCGAAGCCGCTGGAGCTGGCGGACGTACGTTACCAAGAATTGCAGCGCTCCATCGGTGGCGCCGAGAACCACAGACTGAACGACTGTTTACCGGATGCCCACCCCCTCACCTGTCACCCTCACCCCCAGCAGCCACGCGCTCCTAGTATCACGTTTCAGTCTCACTGTAAGTACTATACATCCTGTATAGGCTCCTATAGGCGTGTCGCTCATGCAACTTCCGGGAGACGAGCGATGAACCGAGCGATCGACAAAGCGATCCGTCGCACGACGGCCACTTTCGTTTAGCCTTTATACCTCCGCTGAAAAGCGACGAAAGTAACATAACGTAAAAGCGAGGCGCCTATATATAGTGTCATGGGAACTGAATCAGCTAGCGCAGTAGCAAGCAATGTGAGCAGCGCGTGGGCGCCGCGAGCGGCTTGGGCAAGCAAAAGGATCATTTGTTTTCGCAAGACGACGATAACCGTGATTCATCAGAGGGCATAACAAGAATGCCTTTGAAGTTGTATGAAGGCATACCGATACGCTGCACAGCCCTTAACAGCAGCGGAACAAGCCCGGAAACAGCCCAGACAAAGGAAGCGGGGGAGGAGGTTAGATCCAGGAGCTCGAATGAACACTGCTTGTCTGTTAGGTTGTCTACAGGTACAGAATATCCCGAGTGCTGCACTTCAGTTTTCGCAGCCACCGTTAATTTCCACCAGGGCGGGGCCAGTAGGTAAGGGAGGGAAATCAGACCAGTCTCGTGGACCAACACTAGGATGATACGCAAGCTCATTGCCGGTTACAGGAAATACACGGAAATGAAACATGCACAGAAATGTGCGAAGAATCGCACAGCGCCCACGCTCTGAGCGATTCTACTGGTCCTCACTAGCTCACCTGCATCGAATTTTAGCCTTACTACATTTAACATCTTCATCACGTACAGATAGTGTCGCTTCCGGGTATACACTCAGTGACAAGACGAGAACGACAAGTGCATCTGAAAGGGAACTCCAGAGACATAATGTAAAGGCCGATGTATGGGGAAGTCATCGCGATTGAAAAGCGACGAACGGGGTGGAGTGCCGAAGCCACGCCAGTTCTAGTTTGCAATGGCAGCTTTCATCCGTGCCATCTCTTGCGACTTTCCGGCGCCTCACATTTTGTCACTGGCAGAGCGTCGCGACGTGTTGTCGCTGGAGTGGCGACGCAATGCGCGGAGGAAGACATTCTGCCCCCCCCCCCCTTTTTTTTAGGCCTATTCCAGCTGACTATTTCAGAAAGAGGTCTCGAACAATGCAACATCGGGTCAATGGAGAACGCAAATTTGACGTTACTTCACCCGACATTGAGCAAGCGTCTAAAAGCAGCGTCATCTTCTGCGAAGTTTCATTAAAGTGGAAAGATATGTCGACTTCTCGTGCCATACTTCGCGGGTGTGCCGAATTTCTTTTTCTTCTAAAAGAAGATGTAGTGTCGACGTGCAAAATAAGACAAAAATACTGAAAGTAGGTTTCGGTGAAAGCAGCTCACGAGAGAGACAGCTACAACGCGCTTCTTTGGTATATTTTTTCTCCTTTTTCCGCCGCTTGTATAGAGCTGCATAGCCGTGATAAACCATGAAGGCTTGTGTGAACTCTCGCGCCCGAATGGCAGCAAGCACAAAAACCCGCGATCAAAAGGAAATGGAAAGAGCGTTGTGAGCTTGTGATATTGAGGCTGTCGCCAGGGTTTTATGCTAGAAGCTTTCGTGGATTTGACGATCCTGCGCATTTCATCAACATGTTGTGAATGGCACCTTCAAAGCTCACACCTTGCTCTCTATTGCCCCGTTCATAGCTCTATGGCGTATTTCACCGTCATCATATCCAGCAAGCAGTTCTCACTGCGCGCCTTTTGTGCAACGTTTAGCATTAGTTCTACGTGGAATGAATAGCGCAGTCAAAGGACACACATCGGTTCTGTGAGCTTTTCCCAGTACTAGAAGCGGCATTTTTCAAGCGCGACGACTTCAGATGAGTTTAGTTTAGATGGAATTCGTTATCGACTTAGTTCCCCCTACAGCATTACAAAACGACGAGCTTAACAAAAAAGCCACAGTTTCGCCGCAAGGGCGAAGCAATGGTGCGTGCTTCAACCTCGAAATTAGACTCGAACTGCACCTCATTTATCAAACTACTGCCTTTCTTGAAGAAAATTATGCGAACTGTAAGTCTTGGAGCCAGAACACTCATATATTGAGAGGACGTATGTTAACTGAGTTACCGCGATGGCACTTGATGGAGCGGATAACCATCAATTATAGGAAAAAATGTGAATTAAACACTGTCAGAGGATCTTCAGGCAGAATGCCATGACCTTGATGCTAAAGATTCTAACCTCTACAAGCTTACGTGAAGAGGCTTATTTGTGTAGAACGCTGTCTGGTATCGCTAGATCGCGTACTGAGGTTCACTTATTTTGAGATCCCACCTCCGTCACTTTCTGCGGGCTTACCTATTCCTCCTGTCTAACAATAACAACACCTCATTAACATGCACGCTTTCGTATTCAAATAGACCCTGCCTTAGTCTACCCCTGCCGTCGTCATCATCGTAGTAGTAATAGTAGTAGTAGTAGTAGTAGTAGTAGTAGTAGTAGTAGTAGTAGTAGTAGTAGTCACGCAGGTAACATGACTAGAGGGGGAGTGAATAAAGATGATGATTATGACGAGGATGTAGTAGTAGTAGTAGTAGTAGTAGTAGTAGTAGTAGTAGTAGTAGTAGTAGTAGTAGTAGTAGTAGTAGTAGTAGTAGTAGTAGTAGTAGTAGGTAGCAGCAGCATTATTAGTAGTAGTCAAGCAGGTCACGTGACTAAAGGGGGAGTGGATAAAGATGATGATTATGATGACGAGGATGATGCACATGATCTCAATAGTCAATCACATTTACTCGCGCGCATACAGCTTCGCTCTCCGAAGGTTTTCACGGCTTCGAACTGGCTGAATTTTTTTTTATCCCGCTTTCTACAACATACCTATAGAAGCTACAACGAGAAGCAAAGGCGTAAATTTACGGTGCACAGTATTTTAGTTGTTGACTTGAGATACAGTCAAAGCCCTCAACTGTTTGGCAAGAAACTTCAACAAGAACACGAATAGTGGAACAGATCCACAAAGTGAGGGGTCGACGAAATAGCACAAAGCGGTACGCAAACACAGAGCACGCAGAAGGTCTTTTTAGGTAATGCACTGCTTCGTGCGCGCTCAGGGGCGTAGCCAGAAATTTTTTTCGGGGGGGGGGGGGGTTCAGCCATACTTTGTGTATGTTCGTGCGTGCGTTTGTATGTGTGCGTGTATATAAACGCAAGCAAAACTAAAAATTTGGGGGGGGGGCTTGACCCCCCCCCCCCTGGCTACGCCCCTGTGCGCGTTGTTCCGAGCTTCTGTTTTTGACGATTCATTTTGCTGTTCATTCTTTGGAAACTTTCGGACTTTCGGGCATTCATGACGCAAATGTAAAGTTGTCTCAATGACTAATATCCATCATGTGAGTACAAAACAACTACAACAACAAATGTATATACGTTACTCACGCAACCAAGAAATACATACGAGGTGCTTTCCGAACAATACAAAGTGCCTAAAAGCTATAGTAAACAGAATACACGATATCTCTTTTCTTGTCGTAGATCTCCCAGTAGGATACGCTTTCTTCTTCATTGTCAACCTCTCTTTCAATGCCCGGAAGAGGCGGACGTGGGCCTGACAACGCAACCGGCCTCCGCGGGCATTGTGCAGGGAAGCACACACCACGGAGCGGTCGGAGTCAGCGCTGACAACTGCAACTCTCAAGGATAGCCTCAGAGATAAGCGCTGCTACCTTCTGAAGGGTTTCGAAAAGTAAATCCTCCGTGATCTACACGCTTAATAAGGTCCCGGGTAAATTGCTAGCCAGGATATTACCAGGATAGCTGTAGCGAGGATATTAGACCAAAAAGGCATGGTTTCCTGTTTCTATCTGGTACTTTACAAAGGACACGATTAAGAGTGTACTGGAATGGACTGAGCGTTGCTAGTCAGTGTCATCGAAAGTTGCGTACGCGTTTACATGTGCAGCATTATGCAGACATGAGAGAGAGAAAGGGCAGAAAGAAAGTGTAAAAGAGCGATAGAGAAGAAAAAGAAAGAGAGAAAGAGCGTGAGTGTAAGAAAGGCGAACGAAGAGAGGGACGAGAGAAACAAAGGGAGAGGCGAAAGGCAGCACACTAAAAAAAGAAGAGTAAATAATACTCTTTTCGGTGAGCCTTCTCTTGCCACGCATAAGACTCTCTTTAAGAGACACGTTAACTCTCTCTTTCGTCCTCATGATTCTCCGAGGAGAGTACAATGACCTCCAAAGAGAGTTCGCGTGTCTCTTTAAAGAGAGTCACTATACGTGGCAAGTCAGTCCTCACAGAAACGAGTCAAATGACTCCTTTTCTCTTAGAGTGCGGAAGGTTTACCATTAGGGAAACCTGGCATGCTACCCTCCAATGGGGGAACCTAGGCGGGAGTGTTTTAAAGATGAAAAGAATTAGCACAGCTGGCACTAAGTCACTCAAGGCTCGGTCACCGCAGAGCTGGTGGCCACGTAGCTCGTTCCGACTTGGCTAGGCTTTTACCCTCTCACCTGCCTCATTCCCGCCCCTTGCTATTGTATTCTACACATGGCTATGCTTGCTCTGTTTATTTTTTTTTAGTCTGTCTCTTTCTATCTCTTTCTCTCTATGCCTGTAGGCAAACCTCGACCATAACAGCTCTGCTGTAAAGCTCCTATAGGCACCGTTCAGTCGAGTTTGCTAGTCTGAATGCAGCGCCAGAATACATAGCCTAGCGCATAAAAAAAGCAACCTTGAGACGGCCTCAATGAAATTGGAACGCGACGCGCGCGTTTCGGGCCCTGCATCTGTCGGCGGATTGTGGCCGGGATCCGTGGCCGGGATACATGGGGGACGCGAGCACGCGTCTATTTTCTGCGTGCCCCTAACGGTGAATGTCGAAGACTTTGAGACGGAGCAGTGTGAGCAACGCAGCTCCATCTGGTCGGTGTGCGGTGCCTATAGAGCGTATGTGCCGCAGGAATTGGGCAAATTTCATTGCTCAGCACAATGGTCCACTAAAAATTAACAAGGGAACACACGGGCGGCGAACACCGATTCGGGGCCGCATGTTGCAGCTTCTCTTGTTAACCATCTGTAGAGAGTGCGTGGGTGGTGATTGATGGGTACTCCGAATTGCGTAGCGTGATTCGGAGTCCCATCAACAGCGACAACGGATCGCGGAACGCAATTCGAGTCGGCCCTATTCGGGAACATCGCGCGGCTCCTAGGAACCATGCTCATCAGAACAACGGCCTACCATCCCGTCAGCAACGGTGTAGTGGAAAGGTTCCATCGCCAGTTGAAGACTAGCCTGACAGTAAGGCAGGGAGTATTGTAAGCGCCGTTTCGCGGCGCTTCCGTGCGCAGTGCCAAAAGCGCATGCGCGAGGAACCACGTGACTTTTCTTCGCGAGTTTCGGAGTGAATAAACGTTCAGTTGTTCGGGACGCGTGTTGCCTCTCTCTTTTAGCTTAGGCCTAGCAGCGCGTTCCAACAAGCGCGTGCCGGTTCATGATGGTGATCATTTTCTATCTACCACACACGGCAGACTTCGGCCATTACAGCTCTGTTGTAAAAATAGTTAGAAAAGAGAGAGAGAGCTGACTGACACAATGCGACAACATTTGTCTTTCACAGAAAGCAACACTAATACAGGCCGTAACCTCTTGTGCCGGTCTGTTGTACACGTCAAAGTTGTACATTTGTTGCCCTCAGCTGCGATTAGTTATGAGGTACACATTCGAAAATCGATTCCTTTGATAAAGGTGTAGGGTCAAAGCGAAGTAGTGCTCTAGCAGACGTTTAGTTTGGGCGAGCTTGTTCATGCTCCAACTTTCGGGGTGCAGCGCTAAAGAATGCGTCACGTCAGTGTGTCTTATAGCGCTGCACTCCTAAAGTTTTGAGGTAGTGGCATTTCGACCGATCGTCTTTGAGCGTTATGTAGCGAGGACAGTGACGCATGACGGATGTTGGCAGTGAGCACCATATGCGCGCGTAAGGTTATCCATTAGGGGAAGCCAAGTATCGCCACAATCCCTCCCTCCACCCTTCCTATTGGTCGAGTCTGAAAGAAAACAATCTCCGCAATGGATGCAAAACTGAAAATGAAGTGATGACGTGCTGCTCACAACGGCCTGTCATTGGCTCCTCGGTTTTCAGGGGGGTAACAATGTTCCCGGAAGTGGACAGTTCATGGAACGCAGCATCAGGGGCCTTCAGCTGCCGTTATCGTCAAAAGCCTGCATGGCAATAACCCCGCACATTGAACAATGACGGAACAGATACCTAATATAACAGGTGTGTAGCATGAATAGCAGTCCACAAAGCTATGCATGTTTCACAGAACAAGTTAGTGACATTCATGGAATACCGCCATGTAGTACATACATGCGTCCATGCGCACGCGTACACGCACACGCATGTCCGTACACACGCTTACGTTGGTGTCCTAACGTCAAAGATGCGAAATAGAACACCGAGAAGTTTGTTATAACCTAGAAAACGGGGGCCTCGTTCGAAAGAGTATGGTTATATAAGTGTTGTAACATGAGTATTCGAACTTGGCAGTGACATTTGACCAAAATGACGAACACGTTCGACGGAATGGCCCCGGAGGCTCTTTTCGAAACAGAAGCACGCGGCAGGAAAAAAAAAAAGAAAGAGCCTAGATACTTGACCTTATCAAGTTTCAAAAAACGAGACAGGTCATGAGTTTCATTGTAAACACGATGCAGCTCATCTTTCTTTCACGCAGATCACATTCAGATATCTTGCATTACAGAGATTGAAATCGAACGCTTCTCGAACTTGCCTTTATTGCAAGCATCGAGTAGAGCGGTGCTTCGCATTTCGATATCAAGCAAAGATTTTTTTTATATATTTATATTTTTTATATTATATTCTACGCCAAGCAACGATGCACCGTTGCGTCTCACAATTCATAGCACAACTGGCGTCTTAGGCCGGAATGGTCCACATCTGCAACTCTTGATTTCTCTCAGTCCATACTGCGGCAGAACCATTTCAACAGAAGGGGCTGTGTGTTCCCCTTCAAAAACATTGCTTTGTAAGAGTACATACACATATAGAAATAGTGAACATAGCTTACTCAAAACTGCATTGTGTAGTTTAGCATTGACCGGAGTCATTTTATAATTATCGGAGGGGAGTAGCTTGGAAGCTAGCATTCGACGTCGTTCTATTGAAGTTACACGAGCAGTCTGACTCTAAAATTCGAGCAAATGTGTTTTTCTTTCCTATTTATTACATCTGCATTATTATTATCACGTATCACATTATCAATACGTCAAAGAAAGTTATCTGAAGTCGGTGTTGGGGTACAGTCCTGCAAAGATTTCGCTACAGAAAGTGAAGCATGTCACACGAAAAAGTTTCGCTGCACATCTGGGCATTGCAATATCCGTAAGAATCTTGCAGTGCATAAGGCCTCACACGCGCGCACGCACTCATTCACACGAACGCCCACACACAGCCACACACATAAGCAGTGCGTAACCTCCCCCCCCCCCAAACACACACACACACACACACACACACACACACACACACACACACACACACACACACACACACACACACACACACACACCACCAAGCGCGCGGCGCGCGCACGCACGCACGCACGCACAAGGAGGATGACGTTATTGCAGGCAGTTTTCTCCTTGAGGTACAATTGCCGCAACCAGCTCCAACTTATCAGCGCCCATGAACGCAGTTTAAACATGCCAGACTGCAACGGGCAAGTTGTTCCGTGCTCAATTTGGTTAGAATGACCGCGCTAGGCAGGCGGATGAGAAGATGATCATAACATTTATTTGCCATCCTCTCGAAAATAGAGAAGCGACGAATGGTCACCTAGTGTGGTTTATATCATCAGGTTTTATTGCATATATCTCAATCTAGCATTTTTGTTCTTAATGTTGTTTATGGGAGATGTCGGCGCCATCATTGGCGCCGGCTGCTTCTCTTCAGGTAGTCAAAAGAACTAGTGGCGCAGTAAAGAATCACAGCAGGCGTCCAGGTGAAAAGAAGAGAAAGTCACATGGTCCATTGTGCATTTGCTCAAGACGACTGGAATGCGAAAGTCATCTTCCTCTTTCTTTTTCTTTTATTGATTAAGTTTTATTGATCCACCAAAGAAGGGACAAAGAGCACATATTACCTAGAAGTAGTCCATGCCCAAAGTAATTTACAGCTCAGAGAATAATTTCAACTGCTGTTTTGGAGTAGCAGAAAAAAGCTCTTGAGGTAGTTCACTAAAAATTTACACAATAATAATAATAATATAATAATAATAATAATAATAATAATAATAATAATAATAATAATAATAATAATAATAATAATAATAATAATAATAATAATAATTTCCATATTCTGTTACCTAAGCCAGCAACGGCTTCGGTAAATATAGAGATGCAGGGCGGCATCCCGTGAGCCATCGCGCGTATGATGACGCGTCACCTAGTAGGGTCCTCAATATAACAACCTGAAATAACGGCGTTGGGCGTTGCCACTCACATGCGAAGCACATTTCACAAATCATTCCTTCCTGAATGTTCAGCGCCCCCGTGCCATGCATATACATTAACGTGTGGCGTATACGGAAAGCACAAGCAGATGAAAACAACGTGACGTAGATATTTATGTTTTCACGTAAACAATTGATCAACCTGCAAGCATCAACCTTCAGTTGTCGAGAGGCATTGTCAGCTCAGAATTCTGAATACGCAGTGAATGTCCGACGTCGATTCTTGGCTTCATTTTACTATATTGCGCACAATATCTACAGAAGATTACCTCAAAACTAGCTAGGCAACAAAAATATATTTTCTGGTTGCGCTTATGGCATGTACAGCATAAGTTAAATTATTACCAAGACATTACGCATATCGTGGGTAAGCTTTTCTTTATAAGAAGAGAGAGAGATGAGGAAAAAAAAGTAAGGTAGCGATGTCGACCACAGAAACCCACAGAAGGGGTGACCCTTCATTTGGGGGTGCACATCTACACGACACTTGGTTACTGAGGTCTGTAGAGGTTGGTTCTTCAGCTTGAGGCGTTGATAGCCTTGGGTCTGCATTGCACGGAAAGACATGGGAGGTTCGTGCGTACAGACATGAACACTTTCCTGTAGTTACCGATTATTGCAGCTGAAGTCCGTGTAGATATAAATGCGAACTCTACCGTGGTCGCCGCATGCTGTACATTGTCTGGATCGTAACTGTGGTAAAGGCGATGGACTTTTCGCGTATAGAATCACCAATCTTGATTGAAATTTTAATTGCGGATCTATAAACAGCGTATACAAGTCTCAGGTGGCGTCAATGGCCGATCTACGATGTTTACCGAAGGCATTCAAACGAGTGATGTCACTGCAGATTGTGTCTTCAGCTTACCTAAAATTATACAGATCCCACGCACTGTGGGAAGCTCCCACGCGAAGTTCTCACGAGCCCGAGCATTCAGCGCGTTACGACAAGAGACGCGCTGAATATTTCAATGATAAACACGTCTTTCAGACACCGCGTTAAAGCTTAAATAGCAAGTGGAACTTGTAATCGGCATTAAAACGTGTTGAACCAGAAGACACAGCGTGCTCGACCTTGTAGAAACGCGTCACAGAGCCAAGCTGCAATGAGAGGCCCGGCTAATTTGGGCGACGAACGCGTCACGTAACTTGTACAGTCATTGTAATCTTCGCTGGCTATAATAAGGCTAGTTCTTTTGGTCTTCTTGGCTGAAACCGGCCCTTTTTTCTGGCACTGCGCGTTCTAAAGCACACGCTGGTGTTTTCTCGTCGATGTCTAGAATGCGATGGCGATGACACCAGTCTTTCAGCTACGGCTGGCTAATAATTTAGTTAGTTTTATTCCTGCGTATTAGACCTTACCAACGACTAATTTGTCTTTGGCTTGGCCTGAGTGATACGGCGGGTGATGACGGTTATGGCATGCGTGACAATGAATTCCTGGTGGTCCTAGATGACCGCCACCGCTACTATTTATGACCTATATTTCGGCAGAGCAGCACTCTGGCGGCTGGTCTCTCATAATCATCTGTAAGAAAACTATTTTTTCCACAGGGATGGTACATTCTTTGGAAAATGCATCATGGGGTATAAAGCACTTCACAGTGGTAACGTTGAAGCTGCATGTTAACTGCCGTCAGGCCCGGACCAATGGGAGTCCGCCGCCGCGCACGTGCGGGCACTGTTCACATCTCTAAGCGTCACGAATTTCCTGCATTGGAGCGGTCTCTTTATGAAGGAACGAAATTATGCCACCTTGGCACGTGACGGAAGCCATTCACCTTCGTATGTTACATTCGCACAACGTGACTTGCCGATGTGACAAATTTGTGGTAACAAGCTCTATATCTGTGGTTGCCTTATAAGTTAGGGTAAATCAATATTTGAAATGGCCTCGTTGATACCGTGACCGGTGATGGTCTGTTTGCCGGACATAGCTTAGAAGTTGGCTTCTGCACCACTCAGGTTGGTGACCTGAGGCGATGTCTCTGACGTGGACGCATGTTCAAATGTATGGTCAATATTTTTTAACGCGTTGACTCTATCTTTTATTTCATTTGGTATGTGCGCTTTAAGGTGCACATATAGAGCACAGGTTTTAGGCGTAAACTGAGACAAGGACCATCAAAGCACTAACACGCGCGCAAAGGCACCTATTCCTATATCGTGCTGGCATTACCTTACTCCTAAGCTCGAAGCCGCAGGTTCGATTCAACATAGGCCGAATTTTGATTGGAGTGCAGTGCAATAACATCCACGAATCACAGGTGCTCAAAATTATTCCGGAGTCTCCCACAAGGGCTTTTCTTCATAACTATATCGTCGTTTTCGCACGTAAAACGCCGGAAATTATTATTACTTCGCGCCTAAACCCTCTTCTAGTAATGTAACAACGAGCCAGACAGGAGACGTTGTTGCGTAAATATTCACTCCGCCTTTTGATGCGTCTGATGTCAGTCACTAGTGGCGAGCCAGGCCCGTAGCCATGGGGAAGGGGGCCTAAGCCCCCCCCCCCCCCCCCCCCCCCGGAATATTGGTCAAGTAGGTGTTTTTACCAAAAATAAACAATGAAAAGAGGTGTCTTCCTCTAATAGTCAAGGTTTCCAGCAAGTCGCCCCCCCCCCCCTAAATATTCCTGGCTACGGGCCTGTGGCGAGCATAAGCATAAACAGGGTGGCGAATGAATCATTTGATCGGACAACCTTGCGGTGGAATTAATCTGACAGCATAACTAGCTGCGGATTTTCCTCTTCGGCCTGAAGCTCAGCCCAATCTAGAAGCTGTCGTAAGAAGGTTTGCACCGTCAGTTGTGAGTGGATCGTGGTGTCATCGGTGTCGGCGCTGCTTTCAGAGCATTCCGCTTAACGGAAGCGGCCGCCTCCTGCGTTACCCTAAAGCAGCAGCGTCATGCTTCGATAGGCGGGTAAGTGTTAAAGGACAAAGAAGCACAGCTTCGTCTGCTTTTTTGTGTTATCTTGATTTAGCAGTGTTATTTAGTTAACTACCAAAAATTTTATTTGTCTATATTCTCCGATTTCTCAATAAACGCGATGCCATAAATTATTGTACTTTTAAAGCAATTACTATGATCATGATAAAGCAGCAGGTAATGGAATGGAAGATAAATTTCTAAGAATTTATAGGAAAGTCGGAAACGTAGCATAATCATACTGCTACTTTATGGCTGTGAGCAATGAACACTATGAAATTCAGTAATTCGTTTTTTTTTTTCTTGCTACCTTCGCCTCAAGCATTTTATACGGTGTGCTATAGGTTATGGAATTAACTCGACAACAGACCCGTAAAGGGTATGCGCTGGCTTAGCAAAATACAAAGGCCTTGCTTCCATCAAAGCGATGAATAATAAAATGCCTGACAAAATATTCCCCTGAAAATGTTCAAAAGGGGGTAGAAAATAAATCCGGAAAACGTGAAAGTTAATTTACATACAATGTGCAGGACTTATTTAAAGTTTAAGAGTTAGAGCGCGAAATAAAGCGAAACGCACGCGTAAAAAGCGCTTATGCGATTTAAACAAGCTTATGAAGTTTTCTTTGAATCGGCAACTGTAAACACCCTGGGGGCTGTTCTCCTTCTTGGAATTGAAAATGCTTTACGAAAAGGAAAAAAAAAACTGTGCCATTTCAGACACGCGCATGGGTAGACCAGAAATATAACAAACAGCCTAAGCAACAATCAATAAAACATATACTGAAGAAACTGTGTCCATGCTGACATTACCAACCTTATGTAATCGGCGACGCTATCAGAAGCGTTAGCTAACACGTTCACGCAGTGTCAATATAAACATTTGTGTTGTTTTCGTGTTTTTCCTTTACAAGGCTAACATTAGTTTTACTTTGCGTTCAGGCCATCTTTTGTATCCATAAGAGCTAGCGATTGCGAAAAATTAAACACATTTTCTCGCTGTCTTGAAAGTTGTCTAGTGTAACATTGTCGCATTAACGTGCGAGACTGCCACTAAGGCACAAGCTGCGTAATAGTGGATCGATATCAAGGCTATCGGGCTTTCACCGATCACGAACAATACTACGTAAGCGATGTCGCACTAAAATGGGTAATAGCACGTCGTGCTGACATAAAATCACAAACGAGGCTGATTCACAGCAGTTTGTAATAATTAAGCACCGTTTGCGCCATCGATAGCACAAACTTTAATCGTTTCGAGAATTTCTGTGAAAACTTTCATACACTGGACATTGTTGCGGAGCAAGTATCGACTGAAAAAAAACTTACATCAATATCAATATCGCCTTTGAAAAACATAGGTCCTACTATCGAAACGTCGGCCAGCCTTTCTGAGGCACTTTCTCCTGCTCGTTCGACCTATACGCACTTTGTGTTTGCATCCGCCAGCTCCCATCTTGACTTTGGATCAATATAACTCTGAAGTTTATGGCTATTTTGATGATAATTTTTAAATTGGTCTTGTTGCAACTTTCCATTCAACCTTGTATATATTTTATTGTACTTCCTTGAAGCGCAAGTGAATGATGCATTGAAAATGTTTGTCTGTTGTCGCATAACAAAACCTAGATCGAACGCTATATGAACTATGTGATTTGCGCGTTTCAACCTGTCTTGTCTGTGTGTTTCTAAGAGCCATTTTTTTCTTAATTTTTTTTTTGTTAATGAAGATTTTCCTTTGCGTAGCACCTGCCATACAGCACGACTGCGTCTTTTCAACCCAGCGGGCAGTGCTTATGAGCCAGCCTTGTTATGAAGCAGGATAGCACTCAGGTTAAACCAAAGGAATATAAGTGAAACACTGTCTGCCGCTTGGAACGTGTGTTGCCCGACAACTCTTATATTCGCTGCGTGCAATGAACTCATTAGGTAATAACGAAGGGGGCAGCGTGCACTACATAACAGTAATTACAGCAGTGAGTACAGAACGTGTAGCCCGTGATGAACAGTGGGGCTGACGCAAGCGTTTATTAAGTTCTGCGGCCGTGGGACGTGGGGGTAAAGCGTGGAGATCGTTACGCGAAGCTGTCTGCATTTAAAACGAGAGATTTGCCGTAGACGGCGTGGTGTTCATACTGCAGTAGGTTCAAGTTGCCGTATGAACAACCATGCAGCCGTCAGGTGACCGTAGACGGCTTGGTGCTTCGTGGACGGCTTGGTTTTCAACAACGCTAACGGGATGGTAGAATTCATCCTCCTTGGGCTGAGAAACAACACCTACAGTGTAGCAACTTGCCAAAAACAACAACTGCAGAAAGAAAGTTAGGCAGACTTCTCGAACTGCGTGTCCATCGCAGAGAAAGTAATTGAGCTAATGGATAATTGAATAGGGAAGTTTGAGAAACTTCGTGAAATAATCTCAGCAATGCAGAAGCATTGTGCAATCCTTGGCTAAACCATTAAAAAATGTAGCCCTGTGTCTTCATCTCGCTGCCGTACCACGTGAGATTTATTTATCCAATCACTAATGGTTCAACAGAATCACGTCAGTACTTTGAGTACCTCTGCGTAACTTTTTCCTACAATGTGTCTTGGTGTCTGCACGCCACAGACACCATTTCAGCTGCAGACAAAACACTTGGATTGCTCAGCGATGACGCAGATATAATTCGTACAATCGCTCGAAACTTGAATATACGCCTCCCATTCGTTTCTGCATCAAATATACGTTATAAACGAACCGGAGTTGGTACAGAATCATGTTGTTAGGTTCTTGACATTTATACGGTATGAGCACTTCGTCATTGCGTCACTCCGTTTGTCTTTCGTGCATTCTTCCCACTTCCCGGAGTCATTCCCAGTACAACACGACCTGTTCATACATACCTCCTAGTACTGGTCATCCGGGCGCGCAAACGGATGATTAAATAGCGGTGGCCTGGACACGCGCGCGTGTCAAGGCGACCACTTTTTACTTGTTTCCTTTTGTTCATGCAGCAAGGCTCCATGGAATGGCTTTTTACACGGCATCACAGCCGCCACAGTCCTATCTCTCTCTACCGAAGCTCTTTTCAAACGTATGTAATACCTAAACAGAATTATTAGATCAGAAACATGTGCACCTGATTTTTATCTATTTTTTTCCCTACAATTCCTTACATAACACTCCTGTAAAGGTTCTTTACGAAATTTAGGTGAAAGTTAAAGTTGCATGTGATTTTCGCTTATCCTATTATCTTGTGAAAAAGAGTAGCAGGTGCTATACAAAGGCTCTAACATCTCCTAAACACCATATAGTAAAAAAAAACAAAAACAGGAAAGAGCAATACACGACATGCACGCATGCGGTTCCACGAAGCCATTGGCGCCCTTGATGCATCGACAGTTGTCTAACAGCTCAATTAGAATTTGTGAAGTCGACAAACCTCGTGTAACCCCCTGTTATCTTCAGGCAAGCCTCATGATCAAGCGCGCTCCTATGTGCTCGTTTTCTTTATTTTTATTTCAATCCTTGATCTCACCCTCCTGCGTAGTTAGCAAACCTTCCTTCCCCTTTTTTAACCGGTTGTCAAGTGTGCTGCGGAAAGTCTTTGAAACCCTCACAAGGCTGCGCCGTGTATTATTTGCATTGCCGATATTAGCATGCAACTGAGCATCAATAAATCTTTGGTTTCGGGCCTAGTTGGTACATAACTTTTAAGATGAAGACGTCAGTGCAAACCAGGACCGACCACAAGGAAGACTGAGGCAGAGCTTGTCTCATATCTTCTTTGTGGTCCGTCCTGGTTTGCGCTGAAGTTTTCTCCGGAAAATCGAACATCAAAGTTCCAGAACTAGATGCTAATGCTTACCAACCGCGAACCAGCTAACGCTGGTAGTTGTTCGAATAACCTTGCCAATGTCATTACCACAGCGATGTTGCTATTACAAATATTTTTTGAAGTACCCTCCTTCTGGACTCTATAAGCGTTGATCTTTAAATAAAATCCTGGAGTTTTAATTGCCAAACGATATGATAAGCACTTCTGCACATCTCCTTGTGTATACACCTATACCCACTCTTCGACTGCTTAGGAGGAAACGTTTCAGTAAATAAAGACATCACCATCCGCGCGACATGCTACAGTTCGCGCACTTATACTTGCTAAAACCCTGTTTTCTGGCGTGAACTGAATAAAATGTTTGTTTTCAGTTATGTAATTTGTTTGCAAAGGCACCAAGGAGCCGGGAAAGGGCGAATGTTATTTTGCCAGGAGTAGAGATCACTTGCCGGAGGTCACAAGCGCCTACTTTACGACCTTGTATTTCAGGCGCATAGGAAACGGAAAGCCGTATTGCAAATAGAGGTTGTTATTTTACAACAACTGATTAGTTTTTTTACGAGCGAATCTAAAACGCAGACGTCAGCAGTCATCTCGCACCGTGCCTCACTGCCGTATGTTAATGAAGATCGCAACCAGAAACCGCGATCCCAAACCTCTACGAACAAAGTATGGCGGTCAAAAGGTTAAACGGCTGCCGTTCTTCAGACAGCCGTAATTTAAACGAGTATAAATGTTCCTTACTAAAAAGCGAAAGTATAGTAAAAAAACAGCGCTAAAGGGAATTTATTCCATAAACTTATGCTGCACGGGCTCAGTTGATGCGCAGCCATTTAACTCTAACATTACCAAGCGTAAGAAACCCGAGAACGCGGGCGTTGAATTCAGCAGTGTGTCATCGAGTACTTGCTCCGCGTGTAAGAAAAACAGCCGCCAAAGCAATAACTTTTTCCTTAGCGTGACGCATTGGGTTATAAAATACGACGCCACGGCTCCTGTCGTAATATGTCAGCTCCAGCGGAGCGGTTAGCGCGTGAGCAGTCTGTCGCACGGGTTATTTGAATTCAGTCTCAGCGCTGTAATCACGAACGCAGACCAATCGCAAACTTCGCAAACTTATGCTCTTCGCACAAACCCTTCTTTCCTTCCTTCTTTCTTATTTTTTTTTCCTGGGCGCAATTTTCCTGCCCTGGGCAGCAACCGGTGATTGTTCATGATGTTTTCCGGGGGTAGCTCATAAAAGCTAACCCAAGAGTCTAAGCCGCTGAGTCTTTGTGCATGAAAACACAAATGGAATATTTTTTAGTTGACGGAAGCCAATCCAAAAGGTGACAGTACTTACAAGAAATGAGGAGCTCTTCCCATATGGGGGACATCGGGGCAAGCGAGACTTGGTGTGGGCGCGCCTGCCCTACTATTTCTTTCTTTCTTTCTTTCTTTCTTTCTTTCTTTCTCTTCTTTCTTTCTTTCTTTCTTTCTTTCTTTCTTTCTTTCTTTCTTTCTTTCTTTCTTTCTTTCTTTCTTTCTCAATGCTCCCTCCAGACTTCTTCCTTCCTCCATGCCGGGAAATGGATCTTCACCTACGTGCTTAGCAGCGCATAATTATGTTGCTACAGGCAACAACGGCCATGCTTGAAATAATGAAAGGCAACAGTGAAAGGCACCAATGAAATGTGGCACCTTCGACGGCCTCTTTGTGTAAACCCGCATTTCTGTACACTCGCCGGCGCCGGGTTTCTTTTTCTTTTTTCGCGAATTGTATGCCGCCGCGGCCGCCGATATCAGTAACTCAGAAGTTTCGCTTAAAAGCCTGACAGACGGCGAGTAAAAACGGGTACCCCTAGGCTTGCCTTTCTTTTATCACAGTTACGTCACAAGCGCGTTAGGAGTCGGTTAAACCTTTTAAAAGTCGATGAATATCTAACTCGCAGAGTCATGTTGACTTTGGGCCAAAGTCGCATCGTGGTCGGGTCACTGGTGCCGATAGAGGAAAGCGCCCGAAGGGCTGCAGCTCGCAGATGCTTTAAAAAAGCGCAGCTTCCTCAACGATACCGTCCAGGGTTTGGCATGGCGACAGGCTGCTCTCTGATGCTGAGTGGGTGCATATCTCGCCAGATGTATTCGTTGGTTTTAGTACGCGGACGCCGTCCTGCAGCATTGTCATGAACTAGCCATAGAGTTCAAAGAGAGAGAGAGAGAGAGAGAGAGAGAGAGAGAGAGAGAGAGAGAGAGAGAGATAATAAAACGAGAGAAAGGCAGGGAGGTTAACCAGAATTGTAGCATCCGGTTTGCTACCCTACACTAAGGGGAGGGGGAAAGGGAAAGAAAGATGGAAAGGACAATAGTGCTAAGAGGCCGTCTGCAACATGGCGGCCCCGTGTGCTATACGCCGAGCAGGGACGTAAGTACACGGGGCTCCACAAACAGACATCGTTGCCAGTCCATCGTCATAATTTTACCATCTTACATTATGATAATTCTTTTGAATGGTCATTAGTCCTCGCTCCTCCGTCTTCAGATGCCTCATCAAACGGGAAAAGTGACCGTCGGTGTCGGCGGCGTCAACATGAGCGATGCAAAAAAGTCACGTGATCAGAGATTACAGCTTGATGAAGTCACCCCTTCACCTCGTCTCACGTCACAGATCGTCATAATTTGTGATGTCATTATGACGTCACTGTTGCGTCACCTAACGCGAAGGTATCGTATACGTACGGAAACATCGCGTGGTCATAGGTGGGCCGATCCCGGAGGTAATGAGGTTCAGACCAAATGAGGGTCAGACAGCTTTCAATGCCTCCGATCTGGAGGCAGTGCACAATCACGTTAGCTACAGAAAGCTTTCGGACCCGCTGCGGTGGTCTGGTGGTTATGGTGCTCGACTGCCGCCCCGAAGGTCGCGGGATCGAATCCCGGCTGCAGCGGCCGCACTTCGATGGAGGAGAAATGCTAGAGGCCCGTGTTAGAGGCCCGATTTAGGTGCACGTACAAGAACCCAGGTGGTCGAAATTTCTGGAGCCCTACTACGGCGTTCTTGATAATCTTATCGCTGTTTTGCGACGTAAGACCATATCAATCATTATCATTATAAAACTTTTGGGGGATGGGGGCACATATGAATACATCGACTGAGGAAAAAAAGACGACGGCTTTCGCCATGGAGTCGTCTTAGGTGACTGCGTATTGGACCCCGTGACTTCCTTCGTAGTCATCGTGCACCTCAGGACTTACAAGAAAGTTTCGCATCCATCCATCCATCCATCCATCATGCCAGTGTAATCATGTTTCGTTTCGTTTTGCTTACTTTCCTGTCATAGTCGAAGTGACGTGCGGAAGTACTTTTGTGTGCACTGTTTGTACAGCCAGTGCGGGCAGAACTGGAACCTTACGGGTACAATAGACGACTTGCAAAATAGGGAACGCTCTCTCCTGTGAAGTGGCGGAACGACCCAGTTTGGTTGGAAAGCAACAGATACTCGGCTATTGGTGGTATATAGACGCTTAATATTAACTGAGTTGCATTTAATCCCCTGCTTCCCAAAATGGCGATAACACAACTATTTCCCACAACACAGTCGCTTATGCTGTAATAAAGTAGAGAAGGCAAAAAGTGCGTCGGCGCGAACATACAACTCTTGTTTCTGAACAAGTATCGCCGCATTCAGATAAGCACCTTTGGTTGGAAGGTAGTTCAGTGGTGCATAAGCAAAATTCTCCTTTTTTTTTAATGAATTGCGTATAACTCAAATGTCTACATGTGGGATACAAGGAACACTCATCGTTATGGAAACCTAAATAAGCTCAACAGTGTTGATGAAACACGCATCACAGAGATACTGCGGAGCCAGGGGGTTTATGTGACGTTCCCCTGACATAATTGCGGCTGGAAGAGTTCCTATTGTTAAAACGGCATTGCCTACAAGTCCCTAAGTTCTTCCCTGACTTAGTCTTGCCACCATAAGATCGAGCTCAGCTTTCGGGAACAGTTAGCTCGGCTAAAAGAGTGCTGGCGTTTCTGTTTCAACTTTATGGCCATTTCGCTCAGGTTGCTCAAATCATTAAAACAGTCTGCTTCTCGGCCGGGGCAGCGCACCAACGCCACCATGAAACCTATGAATGTTGCCGTTATCCCACACGTTCATGGGCTTTCGCATAGGCTCAAGAAGATTGCAAAAGGCTATGACGTAAATGTCGCTTTGCATGCCTTAACAGTTATCTTCCACGTAGACCGCCACGCGTGCCGGATTGATAGGTTCGCCTGTTGCGTGGGCATGCGCAGATAAGTTTTCGTGCCTTCTTTCTTTTCAGCCGTTGTGCGTCTCTTCAGTTGTTAGTCGGCGTTTGTGGTGTCCTGACTTCTTTCTTGTGTCCGTGTTAGCACGCCCAGTCTTTTTAGAATGAATACTTACCAACTAGCTCAGCTCTCTGTTATTCTAACCGTCAATCATCGCACTCGTTTTATAACATGCGTATGTGGTGCAGTGTATAACGTCCCGCTAACTTGTGGAGAAATAAATATTTGGACAGAGTGGTGCCTGCCTTAACGAGAGAATACGCACAACAACACATTCAAGGGCATAGCTACTTCACATTTGTCATCTCATTGTCGCTCTTGTGGCTGTAAACCTTTGTTTCAAAGCACGCATGTCATCTTTAGGCACGTTGATCAAAGAACACGTGAAATCATTGAAGCGAGAGAGAGAGAGAAAGCTCTTTAATGAAAAACAGAGAATTCTGCCGGCGTACCTAAAGGCGCCTACATGCTACTCTGTATAGGGGAGGGGAGTGAGGACAGAAAGACCCTAGGAGGAGGAGGGCAGAAAAGGAGAAGGAGAAAAAAAAAAGACAATATGATCATGGTATGTACATGTCACAACGTAATGATGATGATGTAAGTTAAATTACAGTTTATCAATTCTGTGAATGTCCTCGAGGAATCGGAACAGAAATTTTAAAATTTTACGTTGCTGAGAAGGAGAAGACGTAGGTCCGAGTAGCGTTTCACATTAGCCCATATACGCCCAGTGTCTCGCATATAGGACGCTTCTTTGATACACTCTAACATCGCTATTTCTTTAGCAGATGACTAGCGCCTCCTACAGCACATTAAGCAGGCCTTATTCTCAACGTGTGCAAGCCTAGACATTGCTAGCTTTTCATGCTGCCACGTGCCGACCGCTTTCACTGGGCAAACGCGTACTTTGTGTGAAAGACGTCATCGAGAGGAAGAAGTGCAATGTCGGTGTGCACGTGAAATGTTTCAAGGCCCTAATGCCCCGTGACGTACAGTGTCAATTTTTATGAAAGGGAACACGGGAGCGCTTGGCCTGCGCGCTCCGGCGGCTGCCGTAAGCTCCGTCAACCGACAGCTAACGAAAGCTTGCCCGCTTTTGGCGTCATCTATTGGCTAACAAAATAACGAATCATGGCTGGTTGAGAAGCGCCTTTAGATAACGCTGCCTCTCGGCTCGCGTTAAGGGCGATTCCTGCAGCTCGCGCTGTGCTGGCGCGCCACGCTCGATTTGTTGACAGGCAGACGACGCGCTGCCTGCATCGCCCGTTACGCGAGCCGAGATGCAGCGTTATCTAAAAGCGCTTCGCAACCGGCCATGACTTGTTATTTTGTTTGCCAATAGATGACGCCAAAACAGGCGAGATTTCGATAGCTGTCGGTTGACGGAGCTGAAGGCAGCCGTCGCAGAGCGCAGGCCACGCGTTCGCGTGTTCCCTTTCATAAAAATTGACACTGTACATGTATAGGACGGCTTGAAAGACAGTGTTGCATTTACCTGGCAGTAAATTAAGAACTTGTGCTTTCTTTTGAGGGTAGAAGTATACTTTTTCTGAACAAAAATATTTGTTTTGTCACTTTTCCTGAGTTTGGGCATATATGGGTTAAGAACAGTTATGATCTTTGCATTGCCGCCCCATCTATCTTCATGATTGGGAAATTAAGCCTGCTAGAAAAAATCTGACAAATACCTGTCATGCGATGGTGCGCGCGCAGTCGGACTACTTGTATTTATTCTCTTCTCTTTAATAAACCCGACAGTTGTTAGTTCAGCGCCTATCATGTGTCGTTCTTCTACTCGTATCGTCGTCTTCTTGCACTGCTTATTCACGAAGTTCCCACTGCAACCATAAAACATGTATTTGCCAGAAGGCAGCAGCTATTGAACAGCGTTGTAGCGTCTTCAAAGAAAAGCGTTATTAAAGGCATTCTCGACAGACATGGAAGCTTATTGCGGCTAATGGGTTTCCCTGCTAAGTTGGAGTACGCGCATTGGATTTCCGACCACAGCGACCGCGTATGAATGGAGGTGGCGTAATAAAAGATCACCTGTGCACATATGCATTTAGGTGCGTGTTAAAGAACCCGATGTGGCCAACATTACTACGTCGCTCATCACTTAGGGGCGCCTCACGTTTATATGGCGGTTTCGGCACGCAAAGCCCGACACCTTATTTAAATTATACGCTTTGTTGCGAAGCATAACGATGCCACGGCTCTTCTTGGCATTATGACAGATAGTCGCATTCTGCAGTCTCTTCCATTTGGGACGTAATAACTATAGGGAAGTAAGCGTTATAGTTGAACCGTGGTACCTTTAACTTGCTTTATCTCATTTTTTCACCGTATTTTGCTTTCTATGTGGTGATGGTACGGATAAAGATTGCTTTCGTAACGCTGGCTTTAACTTCACGTTCAAACGATGCCGACACAGCGCGCATTAAATTGCAAGTACGCTATGGCGGGGTTCTCCCTTCCTCCGATATTTTTTCTCACTTTTAGTTTTATCGTTTGAGTTGCCTCTATCATCTCTCACACGCTTCTTAGTCATACAACTTTATCTGTGATTATTAGTGAATGGTACAAACAATATGTTAGCCGTCTACCTTCCTCATTTTTCTTTTTCGCCACTTAATAAACAAAGAACGGGATATTTGCCCCTGACAAACAAGACTGGTTCGTAGGGTGCCGTAGAATCGTGATCCTTGCTTCGGCATTACCATACGAAAAAAAAAAATCATCATGCACTAAATAGCGCACACACCGCGAGGTGTTTTACAAATGTCCATAAACATCTATTCTGCGTGCGCTTGCGATGCGCAAAATAAACGGAGCTCCTACGCAGATATTCTGGTATTTCGCTTTAAATAACCGAGTTCCGTGTCGGAATTCCAACTTTTTAGTTGAAAACAACGTCGTCTTTGCGACGAACGCGCAGATATTTGCAGCCGGAAGCAAATGCTGTCCACGCGTTTGTTCTAAACTTGTGAAACAGACATCGTCCTTGGGAAGGCTCTTCTCTCTCTCTCTCTCTGTTTTTTTTTATTGCCCGCTGAAGTGGCGTCACTTTAGCTTGTTACTACGGCTATCTATGCAAAATCGGGCAGCTTTCTCTTTCTTCTTTTTTTTTTTGTTTACAAAAAACAGCAAAGAAAGCCATAAAACAAGCTCTTATCTGAATGATTTTACAGCATTCGAGGCTCTCAAAGTCACGGGGTCAGTAGCGTGCGCAACATCCTTTCACAGCGATGGGAATGAGCGATAGCTTGTTGCTCGACCTGCATGGTACAACGGAAAGGAGTTTCAACAGGAGCCGCACGACAGCTGACGTAATTATCATTGAGTGTACGGAAAAATCAATGCATCATAAAACGAAATTATCGCTTGGTTCGCAGCTTTCAAGCCGAGATTTGTGGACTTCCACTTTTCAGCGACAACCATGGTCGCTGAAGTCGACACAAACTGTATACCAAAGTATATCTTGAATTTAAGCTACGCGGTAAATGCGTGGTTAAAGAAAAAAGTCACAGTTTCGCCGCAACGGCGAAGCAATGATTGCGATAGCAATAAATTGTAATGTAACGCGAAGAACGGAAAGCAGCTCGAAATTGCCAGCGCGTCGCTCGAGCCCAAAGGACGCACGAAAAGAACGCACACAGGACGAGCGCGAACTAATGCGTCACAGCTCGACAATTGAAGCGCACTGCTCAAACATAAAGCAGGACGCACGAAACAAACGAACAGGTACAGACAAGACGAGCGCGAACTAATTGTCACAGTTGTTACTTATTTCTGTTTGAACAGCGCGCTCCTTTCGCAAACACGGCCGCTGCAGCGAGCGAAGCGAAGCACCCCACCGGCCGCCCCTTCTTTCCTGAGATAAGCGCACGAAAGCGACGACGCCCTGTAGAGCGAACAGCAATGGCGTTCGCAGGGGCGGGGCGACGATCTTTAAAGCGCGCAACACGCGCGCACGTCGCGCCATCTATGTGGCCACTAAGAAAGCATGCTGAATTACATGGTGTATATAAATAGCTCGCCGTTAGCAGGCTGAGAGACGGTGTTGTCGTGGCCTAACGTCGAACGCGGCGGGCTGCAAAGTGAGAGGTCGCCCGTTCGATTCCGCGCGTCGGAAAGAATTTCTTAATTATTTTTTTTGTGGCCTTTCTATATATTCACATACTTATACATATACGGTGAATGACGGCGACGGGGACGGACATTTTCCAGCCGAGACTGTCCATATAATTGCTATCGCAATAAAAGCTAACCGGGGAATACTCGATGCGCTTAAGCCCGTATATGCTTTGGTTGTGAATGTCCTTGAATAACTCCTGCAGCCAGAAAACAATTCGGTTATATTTATTAATTGAGTGTGTAGGAAAGCGTGATTTTGTATGCGCGATGAAGCAACTGGTTTGCATACTACTAATAGCTGTGAAAGTTTATCAGAACAAATGTATAGTTATCCGAATGGCGCGCGCATGCACCTTTGTGTGTGTGTGTGTGTGCGTGTGTGTGTGTTTGTGCGAGTGTGCATGTGTAGACGCAGATTAAATGAAATGACATACCTAAATGCTGTATGCCCTAAGCCAACGATAATTCGATAATGCATTGGATGCGAGGAATATGTTTTATGATAGCTAACAGTTATAAACACACACACACACACACACACACACACACACACACACACACACACACACACACACACACACACACACACACACACACACACACACACACACACACACACACACACACACACTTGGCCTAATTTCATTTAGTTAACATTTATCGGATATCTGTGGCACATCTTCTAGAGCATAACTTTGCAATTTATAGTCAGCGAAGCCAGCCAGCAAAACCCTACCGGTATCAAATTTCCTCTTATGGGCTCTTTCTTTAAGATACGTGATCTTGTAAACGTAATTGCAGTAATGACAGAGCAAGACGTTGAGAGAGAGAGAGAGAGAGGGGGGGAGGAAAAAGATAGAGGAAAGACAGGCAGGTTAACCAGAGGATGCCTCCAGTTTGCTACCCTGTACTTGGGAAGAGAGAAGGGGCGCGTAAAAGAATGAAAGAGAAGAAGAAGAGTATGTGGCGACACTAGGCGACAAAACAAGCAAAACAAAATCACGACTATTAGCACCATCCAAGTACTACACAGAAAGATTGTCTGTGAACTCTATTAATATAAGAGTGTAGGCGCCAACAGAGACCTGCTACTCAGTATACCTCCCACGTTATTGCTACCGAGATAGCACGAATTCGGCGACTGGTGACAAAAAACAGGCACGACTGGGCCAGCACATACTCGGAGAGCCACTGTGGGAGGTGCTCGTTCTGTCGGCAATAAAAAAGCATATCTACGCTAACGAGAGCTCCTTTCTTGGCTTAAATTGTGCTTTCTTGTCCAGGCATGGCTGTTTTACGACCGTCACTGAT